>NW_027309935.1:300000-485961 GCF_047496795.1 Chiloscyllium punctatum
CTCTGTCAATGCAACACACCCAGGGAAGAGCAGACTGACCCCTCTCTCTCCATGTAACTCACCCAGGGAAGATAGACTGACCCCACCCTGTCAATGTAACACACCCAGGGAAAAGCAGACTGACCCCACTCTGTCAATGTAACACACCCAGGGAAGAGCAGACTGACCCCACTCTGTCAATATCACAGACCCTGGGAAGAGCAGACTGAACCCCCTCTGTCAATGTAACACACCCAGGGAAGAGCAGACTGACCCTACACTGTCAATGCAACACACCTAGGGAAGAGCAGACTGACCCCACTCTGACAATGTAACCCACCCAGGGAAGAGCAGACTGACCCCACTCTGTCAATGTAACAGACCCAGGGAAGAGCAGACTGACCCCAATCTGTCAGTGTAACACACCCAGGGAAGAGCAGACTGACCCTACTCTGTCAATGTAACACACCCAGGGAAGAGCGGACAGACCCCACTCTGTCAATGCAACATACCCAGGGAAGATTAGACTGACCCCACTCTGTCAATGCAACACACCCAGGGAAGAGCAGACTGACCCAACTCTGTCAATGTAACACACCCAGGGAAGAGCAGACTGAGCCCACCCTGTCAATGTAACACACCCAGGGAAGAGCAGACACACCCCACTCTGTCAATGTAACATACTCAGGGAATAGCAGTCTGACCCCACTCTGTCAATGTATCACACCCAGGGGAGAGCAGACTGAACCAACCCAGTCAATGTAACTCACCCAGGGAAGAGCAGACTGACCTCACTCTGTCAATGTTACACACCGCGGGAAGAGCAGACTGACCCCACTCTGTCAATGTAACACACCCAAGGAAGAGCAGTCTGACCCCACTCTGTCATTGTAACACAGCCAGGGAAGAGCAGACTGTCTCCACTCTGTCAATTTATCACACCCAGGGAAGAGCAGACTGACCGCACTCTGTCAATGTGAGACTCTCAGGGAAGAGCAGACTGACCCCACTCTGTCAAAGTAACACACCCAGGGAAGAACAGACTGACCCCACTCTGTCAATGTAACCCACCCAGGGAAGAGCAGACTGACCCCACTCTGTCAATGCAACACACCCAGGGAAGAGCAGACTGACCCCACTCTGTCAATGTAACACACCAAGGGAAGAGCAGACTGACCCCACCCTGTCAATGTAACACACCCAGGGAAGAGCAGACACACCCCACTCTGTCAATGTAACATACTCAGGGAATAGCAGTCTGACCCCACTCTGTCAATGTATCACACCCAGGGGAGAGCAGACTGAACCAACCCTGTCAATGTAACTCACCCAGGGAAGAGCAGACTGACCTCACTCTGTCAATGTTACACACTGCGGGAAGATCAGACTGACCCCACTCTGTCAATGTAACACACCCAAGGAAGAGCAGTCTGACCCCACTCTGTCATTGTAACACAGCAAGGGAAGAGCAGACTGACCCCTCTCTGTCAATGTAACACACTCAGGGAAGAGCAGACTGACCTCACTCTGTCAATGTAACACACCCAGGGAAGAGCAGACTGTCCCCACTCTGTCAATGTAACACACCCAGGGAAGAGCAGACTGACCCCACTCTGTCAATGTAACACACCCAGGGAAGACCAGAGTGACCCCTCTCTCTCAATGTAACTGACCTAGGGAAGAACAGACTGACCCCACTCTGTCAAAGTAACACACTCAGGGAAGGGCAGACTCTTCCCACTCTGTCAAAGTAACACACTCAGGGAAGAGCAGACTGACCTCACTCTGTCAATGTAACACACCCAGGGAAGAGCAGACTGTCCCCACTCTGTCAATGTAACACGCCCAGGGAAGAGCAGACTGACCCAACACTGTCAATGTAACACACCCAGGGAAGAGCAGACTGACCCCTCTCCCTCCGTGTAACTCACCCAGGGAAGAGCAGACTGACCCCACTCTTTCAATGTAACACACCCAGGGAAGAGCAGATGACCCCACTCCATCAATGTAACACACCTGGGGAAGAGCAGACTGACCCCACCCTGTCAATATAACGCACCCAGGGAAGAGCAGACAGACCCCACTCTGTCAATGTAACACACCCAGGGAAGAACAGACTGACCCCACTCTGTCAATGTAACACACCCAGGGAAGAGCAGACTGACCCCACTCTGTCAATGCAACACACCCAGGGAAGAGCAGACTGACCCCACTCTGTCAATGTAACCCACCCAGGGAAGAGCAGACTGACCCCACTCTGTCAATGCAACACACCCAGGGAAGAGCAGACTGACCCCACTCTGTCAATGTAACACACCAAGGGAAGAGCAGACTGACCCCACCCTGTCAATGTAACACACCCAGGGAAGAGCAGACACACCCCACTCTGTCAATGTAACATACTCAGGGAATAGCAGTCTGACCCCACTCTGTCAATGTATCACACCCAGGGGAGAGCAGACTGAACCAACCCTGTCAATGTAACTCACCCAGGGAAGAGCAGACTGACCTCACTCTGTCAATGTTACACACTGCGGGAAGAGCAGACTGACCCCACTCTGTCAATGTAACACACCCAAGGAAGAGCAGTCTGACCCCACTCTGTCATTGTAACACAGCAAGGGAAGAGCAGACTGACCCCTCTCTGTCAATGTAACACACTCAGGGAAGAGCAGACTGACCTCACTCTGTCAATGTAACACACCCAGGGAAGAGCAGACTGTCCCCACTCTGTCAATGTAACACACCCAGGGAAGAGCAGACTGACTCCACTCTGTCAATGTAACACACCCAGGGAAGACCAGAGTGACCCCTCTCTCTCAATGTAACTGACCTAGGGAAGAACAGACTGACCCCACTCTGTCAAAGTAACACACTCAGGGAAGGGCAGACTCTTCCCACTCTGTCAAAGTAACACACTCAGGGAAGAGCAGACTGACCTCACTCTGTCAATGTAACACACCCAGGGAAGAGCAGACTGTCCCCACTCTGTCAATGTAACACACCCAGGGAAGAGCAGACTGACCCCACTCTGTCAATGTAACACACCCAGGGAAGACCAGACTGACCCCTCTCCCTCCGTGTAACTCAACCAGGGAATAGCAGACTGACCCCACTCTTTCAATGTAACACACCCAGGGAAGAGCAGACTGACCCCACTCTGTCAATGCAACACACCCAGGGAAGAGCAGACTGACCCCTCTCTCTCCATGTAACTCACCCAGGGAAGATAGACTGACCCCACCCTGTCAATGTAACACACCCAGGGAAAAGCAGACTGACCCCACTCTGTCAATGTAACACACCCAGGGAAGAGCAGACTGACCCCACTCTGTCAATATCACAGACCCTGGGAAGAGCAGACTGAACCCCCTCTGTCAATGTAACACACCCAGGGAAGAGCAGACTGACCCTACACTGTCAATGCAACACACCTAGGGAAGAGCAGACTGACCCCACTCTGACAATGTAACCCACCCAGGGAAGAGCAGACTGACCCCACTCTGTCAATGTAACAGACCCAGGGAAGAGCAGACTGACCCCAATCTGTCAGTGTAACACACCCAGGGAAGAGCAGACTGACCCTACTCTGTCAATGTAACACACCCAGGGAAGAGCGGACAGACCCCACTCTGTCAATGCAACATACCCAGGGAAGATTAGACTGACCCCACTCTGTCAATGCAACACACCCAGGGAAGAGCAGACTGACCCAACTCTGTCAATGTAACACACCCAGGGAAGAGCAGACTGACCCCACCCTGTCAATGTAACACACCCAGGGAAGAGCAGACACACCCCACTCTGTCAATGTAACATACTCAGGGAATAGCAGTCTGACCCCACTCTGTCAATGTATCACACCCAGGGGAGAGCAGACTGAACCAACCCAGTCAATGTAACTCACCCAGGGAAGAGCAGACTGACCTCACTCTGTCAATGTTACACACCGCGGGAAGAGCAGACTGACCCCACTCTGTCAATGTAACACACCCAAGGAAGAGCAGTCTGACCCCACTCTGTCATTGTAACACAGCCAGGGAAGAGCAGACTGTCTCCACTCTGTCAATTTATCACACCCAGGGAAGAGCAGACTGACCGCACTCTGTCAATGTGAGACTCTCAGGGAAGAGCAGACTGACCCCACTCTGTCAAAGTAACACACCCAGGGAAGAACAGACTGACCCCACTCTGTCAATGTAACCCACCCAGGGAAGAGCAGACAGACCCCACTCTGTCAATGCAACACACCCAGGGAAGAGCAGACTGACCCCACTCTGTCAATGTAACACACCAAGGGAAGAGCAGACTGACCCCACCCTGTCAATGTAACACACCCAGGGAAGAGCAGACACACCCCACTCTGTCAATGTAACATACTCAGGGAATAGCAGTCTGACCCCACTCTGTCAATGTATCACACCCAGGGGAGAGCAGACTGAACCAACCCTGTCAATGTAACTCACCCAGGGAAGAGCAGACTGACCTCACTCTGTCAATGTTACACACTGCGGGAAGATCAGACTGACCCCACTCTGTCAATGTAACACACCCAAGGAAGAGCAGTCTGACCCCACTCTGTCATTGTAACACAGCAAGGGAAGAGCAGACTGACCCCTCTCTGTCAATGTAACACACTCAGGGAAGAGCAGACTGACCTCACTCTGTCAATGTAACACACCCAGGGAAGAGCAGACTGTCCCCACTCTGTCAATGTAACACACCCAGGGAAGAGCAGACTGACCCCACTCTGTCAATGTAACACACCCAGGGAAGACCAGAGTGACCCCTCTCTCTCAATGTAACTGACCTAGGGAAGAACAGACTGACCCCACTCTGTCAAAGTAACACACTCAGGGAAGGGCAGACTCTTCCCACTCTGTCAAAGTAACACACTCAGGGAAGAGCAGACTGACCTCACTCTGTCAATGTAACACACCCAGGGAAGAGCAGACTGTCCCCACTCTGTCAATGTAACACGCCCAGGGAAGAGCAGACTGACCCAACACTGTCAATGTAACACACCCAGGGAAGAGCAGACTGACCCCTCTCCCTCCGTGTAACTCACCCAGGGAAGAGCAGACTGACCCCACTCTTTCAATGTAACACACCCAGGGAAGAGCAGATGACCCCACTCCATCAATGTAACACACCTGGGGAAGAGCAGACTGACCCCACCCTGTCAATATAACGCACCCAGGGAAGAGCAGACAGACCCCACTCTGTCAATGTAACACACCCAGGGAAGAACAGACTGACCCCACTCTGTCAATGTAACACACCCAGGGAAGAGCAGACTGACCCCACTCTGTCAATGCAACACACCCAGGGAAGAGCAGACTGACCCCACTCTGTCAATGTAACCCACCCAGGGAAGAGCAGACTGACCCCACTCTGTCAATGCAACACACCCAGGGAAGAGCAGACTGACCCCACTCTGTCAATGTAACACACCAAGGGAAGAGCAGACTGACCCCACCCTGTCAATGTAACACACCCAAGGAAGAGCAGACACACCCCACTCTGTCAATGTAACATACTCAGGGAATAGCAGTCTGACCCCACTCTGTCAATGTATCACACCCAGGGGAGAGCAGACTGAACCAACCCTGTCAATGTAACTCACCCAGGGAAGAGCAGACTGACCTCACTCTGTCAATGTTACACACTGCGGGAAGAGCAGACTGACCCCACTCTGTCAATGTAACACACCCAAGGAAGAGCAGTCTGACCCCACTCTGTCATTGTAACACAGCAAGGGAAGAGCAGACTGACCCCTCTCTGTCAATGTAACACACTCAGGGAAGAGCAGACTGACCTCACTCTGTCAATGTAACACACCCAGTGAAGAGCAGACTGACCCCACTCTGTCAGTGTAACACACCCAGGGAAGAGCAGACTGACCCCACTCTGTCAAAGTAACAAACCCAGAGAAGCGCAGACTGACCCCACTCTGCCAATGTAACACACCCAGAGAAGAGCGGACTGACCCCACTCTGTCAAAGTAACCCACCCAGTGAAGAGCAGACTGACCCCTCTCCCTCCATGTAACCCACCCAGGGAATAGCAGACTGACCGCATTCTGTCAATGTCACACACCCAGGGAAGAGCAGACTGACCCCAATCTGTCAATGTGACACTCTCAGCGAAGAGCAGATTGACCGCACTCTGTCAATGTGAGACACTCAGGGAAGAGCAGACTGACCCCACTCTGTCAAAGTAACACACCCAGGGAAGAACAGACTGACCCCACTCTGTCAATGTAACCCACCCAGGGAAGAGCAGACTGACCCCACTCTGTCAATGCAACACACCCAGGGAAGAGCAGACTGACCCCACTCTGTGAATGTAACACACCAAGGGAAGAGCAGACTGACCCCACCCTGTCAATGTAACACACCCAGGGAAGAGCAGACACACCCCACTCTGTCAATGTAACATACTCAGGGAATACCAGTCTGACCCCACTCTGTCAATGTATCACACCCAGGGGAGAGCAGACTGAACCAACCCTGTCAATGTAACTCACCCAGGGAAGAGCAGACTGACCTCACTCTGTCAATGTTACACACTGCGGGAAGAGCAGACTGACCCCACTCTGTCAATGTAACACACCCAAGGAAGAGCAGTCTGACCCCACTCTGTCATTGTAACACAGCAAGGGAAGAGCAGACTGACCTCACTCTGTCAATGTAACACACCCAGGGAAGAGCAGACTGTCCCCACTCTGTCAATGTAACACACCCAGGGAAGAGCAGACTGACCCCACTCTGTCAATGTAACACACCCAGGGAAGACCAGACTGACCCCTCTCCCTCCGTGTAACTCAACCAGGGAATAGCAGACTGACCCCACTCTTTCAATGTAACACACCCAGGGAAGAGCAGACTGACCCCACTCTGTCAATGCAACACACCCAGGGAAGAGCAGACTGACCCCTCTCTCTCCATGTAACTCACCCAGGGAAGATAGACTGACCCCACCCTGTCAATGTAACACACCCAGGGAAAAGCAGACTGACCCCACTCTGTCAATGTAACACACCCAGGGAAGAGCAGACTGACCCCACTCTGTCAATATCACAGACCCTGGGAAGAGCAGACTGAACCCCCTCTGTCAATGTAACACACCCAGGGAAGAGCAGACTGACCCTACACTGTCAATGCAACACACCTAGGGAAGAGCAGACTGACCCCACTCTGACAATGTAACCCACCCAGGGAAGAGCAGACTGACCCCACTCTGTCAATGTAACAGACCCAGGGAAGAGCAGACTGACCCCAATCTGTCAGTGTAACACACCCAGGGAAGAGCAGACTGACCCTACTCTGTCAATGTAACACACCCAGGGAAGAGCGGACAGACCCCACTCTGTCAATGCAACATACCCAGGGAAGATTAGACTGACCCCACTCTGTCAATGCAACACACCCAGGGAAGAGCAGACTGACCCAACTCTGTCAATGTAACACACCCAGGGAAGAGCAGACTGACCCCACCCTGTCAATGTAACACACCCAGGGAAGAGCAGACACACCCCACTCTGTCAATGTAACATACTCAGGGAATAGCAGTCTGACCCCACTCTGTCAATGTATCACACCCAGGGGAGAGCAGACTGAACCAACCCAGTCAATGTAACTCACCCAGGGAAGAGCAGACTGACCTCACTCTGTCAATGTTACACACCGCGGGAAGAGCAGACTGACCCCACTCTGTCAATGTAACACACCCAAGGAAGAGCAGTCTGACCCCACTCTGTCATTGTAACACAGCCAGGGAAGAGCAGACTGTCTCCACTCTGTCAATTTATCACATCCAGGGAAGAGCAGACTGACCGCACTCTGTCAATGTGAGACTCTCAGGGAAGAGCAGACTGACCCCACTCTGTCAAAGTAACACACCCAGGGAAGAACAGACTGACCCCACTCTGTCAATGTAACCCACCCAGGGAAGAGCAGACTGACCCCACTCTGTCAATGCAACACACCCAGGGAAGAGCAGACTGACCCCACTCTGTCAATGTAACACACCAAGGGAAGAGCAGACTGACCCCACCCTGTCAATGTAACACACCCAGGGAAGAGCAGACACACCCCACTCTGTCAATGTAACATACTCAGGGAATAGCAGTCTGACCCCACTCTGTCAATGTATCACACCCAGGGGAGAGCAGACTGAACCAACCCTGTCAATGTAACTCACCCAGGGAAGAGCAGACTGACCTCACTCTGTCAATGTTACACACTGCGGGAAGAGCAGACTGACCCCACTCTGTCAATGTAACACACCCAAGGAAGAGCAGTCTGACCCCACTCTGTCATTGTAACACAGCAAGGGAAGAGCAGACTGACCCCTCTCTGTCAATGTAACACACTCAGGGAAGAGCAGACTGACCTCACTCTGTCAATGTAACACACCCAGGGAAGAGCAGACTGTCCCCACTCTGTCAATGTAACACACCCAGGGAAGAGCAGACTGACCCCACTCTGTCAATGTAACACACCCAGGGAAGACCAGAGTGACCCCTCTCTCTCAATGTAACTGACCTAGGGAAGAACAGACTGACCCCACTCTGTCAAAGTAACACACTCAGGGAAGGGCAGACTCTTCCCACTCTGTCAAAGTAACACACTCAGGGAAGAGCAGACTGACCTCACTCTGTCAATGTAACACACCCAGGGAAGAGCAGACTGTCCCCACTCTGTCAATGTAACACGCCCAGGGAAGAGCAGACTGACCCAACACTGTCAATGTAACACACCCAGGGAAGAGCAGACTGACCCCTCTCCCTCCGTGTAACTCACCCAGGGAAGAGCAGACTGACCCCACTCTTTCAATGTAACACACCCAGGGAAGAGCAGATGACCCCACTCCATCAATGTAACACACCTGGGGAAGAGCAGACTGACCCCACCCTGTCAATATAACGCACCCAGGGAAGAGCAGACAGACCCCACTCTGTCAATGTAACACACCCAGGGAAGAACAGACTGACCCCACTCTGTCAATGTAACACACCCAGGGAAGAGCAGACTGACCCCACTCTGTCAATGCAACACACCCAGGGAAGAGCAGACTGACCCCACTCTGTCAATGTAACCCACCCAGGGAAGAGCAGACTGACCCCACTCTGTCAATGCAACACACCCAGGGAAGAGCAGACTGACCCCACTCTGTCAATGTAACACACCAAGGGAAGAGCAGACTGACCCCACCCTGTCAATGTAACACACCCAGGGAAGAGCAGACACACCCCACTCTGTCAATGTAACATACTCAGGGAATAGCAGTCTGACCCCACTCTGTCAATGTATCACACCCAGGGGAGAGCAGACTGAACCAACCCTGTCAATGTAACTCACCCAGGGAAGAGCAGACTGACCTCACTCTGTCAATGTTACACACTGCGGGAAGAGCAGACTGACCCCACTCTGTCAATGTAACACACCCAAGGAAGAGCAGTCTGACCCCACTCTGTCATTGTAACACAGCAAGGGAAGAGCAGACTGACCCCTCTCTGTCAATGTAACACACTCAGGGAAGAGCAGACTGACCTCACTCTGTCAATGTAACACACCCAGGGAAGAGCAGACTGTCCCCACTCTGTCAATGTAACACACCCAGGGAAGAGCAGACTGACTCCACTCTGTCAATGTAACACACCCAGGGAAGACCAGAGTGACCCCTCTCTCTCAATGTAACTGACCTAGGGAAGAACAGACTGACCCCACTCTGTCAAAGTAACACACTCAGGGAAGGGCAGACTCTTCCCACTCTGTCAAAGTAACACACTCAGGGAAGAGCAGACTGACCTCACTCTGTCAATGTAACACACCCAGGGAAGAGCAGACTGTCCCCACTCTGTCAATGTAACACGCCCAGGGAAGAGCAGACTGACCCAACACTGTCAATGTAACACACCCAGGGAAGAGCAGACTGACCCCTCTCCCTCCGTGTAACTCACCCAGGGAAGAGCAGACTGACCCCACTCTTTCAATGTAACACACCCAGGGAAGAGCAGATGACCCCACTCCATCAATGTAACTCACCCAGGGAAGAGCAGACTGACCCCACTCTTTCAATGTAACACACCCAGGGAAGAGCAGATGACCCCACTCCATCAATGTAACACACCTGGGGAAGAGCAGACTGACCCCACCCTGTCAATATAACGCACCCAGGGAAGAGCAGACAGACCCCACTCTGTCAATGTAACACACCCAGGGAAGAACAGACTGACCCCACTCTGTCAATGTAACACACCCAGGGAAGAGCAGACTGACCCCACTCTGTCAATGCAACACACCCAGGGAAGAGCAGACTGACCCCACTCTGTCAATGTAACACACCCAGGGAAGAGCAGATTGACCCACCTCTGTCAATGTAACACACCCAGTGAAGAGCAGACTGACCCCACTCTGTCAGTGTAACACACCCAGGGAAGAGCAGACTTACCCCACTCTGTCAAAGTAACAAACCCAGAGAAGCGCAGACTGACCCCACTCTGCCAATGTAACACACCCAGAGAAGAGCGGACTGACCCCACTCTGTCAAAGTAACCCACCCAGTGAAGAGCAGACTGACCCCTCTCCCTCCATGTAACCCACCCAGGGAATAGCAGACTGACCGCATTCTGTCAATGTCACACACCCAGGGAAGAGCAGACTGACCCCAATCTGTCAATGTGACACTCTCAGCGAAGAGCAGATTGACCGCACTCTGTCAATGTGAGACACTCAGGGAAGAGCAGACTGACCCCACTCTGTCAAAGTAACACACCCAGGGAAGAACAGACTGACCCCACTCTGTCAATGTAACCCACCCAGGGAAGAGCAGACTGACCCCACTCTGTCAATGCAACACACCCAGGGAAGAGCAGACTGACCCCACTCTGTGAATGTAACACACCAAGGGAAGAGCAGACTGACCCCACCCTGTCAATGTAACACACCCAGGGAAGAGCAGACACACCCCACTCTGTCAATGTAACATACTCAGGGAATAGCAGTCTGACCCCACTCTGTCAATGTATCACACCCAGGGGAGAGCAGACTGAACCAACCCTGTCAATGTAACTCACCCAGGGAAGAGCAGACTGACCTCACTCTGTCAATGTTACACACTGCGGGAAGAGCAGACTGACCCCACTCTGTCAATGTAACACACCCAAGGAAGAGCAGTCTGACCCCACTCTGTCATTGTAACACAGCAAGGGAAGAGCAGACTGACCTCACTCTGTCAATGTAACACACCCAGGGAAGAGCAGACTGTCCCCACTCTGTCAATGTAACACACCCAGGGAAGAGCAGACTGACCCCACTCTGTCAATGTAACACACCCAGGGAAGACCAGACTGACCCCTCTCCCTCCGTGTAACTCACCCAGGGAATAGCAGACTGACCCCACTCTTTCAATGTAACACACCCAGGGAAGAGCAGACTGACCCCACTCTGTCAATGCAACACACCCAGGGAAGAGCAGACTGACCCCTCTCTCTCCATGTAACTCACCCAGGGAAGATAGACTGACCCCACCCTGTCAATGTAACACACCCAGGGAAAAGCAGACTGACCCCACTCTGTCAATGTAACACACCCAGGGAAGAGCAGACTGACCCCACTCTGTCAATATCACAGACCCTGGGAAGAGCAGACTGAACCCCCTCTGTCAATGTAACACACCCAGGGAAGAGCAGACTGACCCTACACTGTCAATGCAACACACCTAGGGAAGAGCAGACTGACCCCACTCTGACAATGTAACCCACCCAGGGAAGAGCAGACTGACCCCACTCTGTCAATGTAACAGACCCAGGGAAGAGCAGACTGACCCCAATCTGTCAGTGTAACACACCCAGGGAAGAGCAGACTGACCCTACTCTGTCAATGTAACACACCCAGGGAAGAGCGGACAGACCCCACTCTGTCAATGCAACATACCCAGGGAAGATTAGACTGACCCCACTCTGTCAATGCAACACACCCAGGGAAGAGCAGACTGACCCAACTCTGTCAATGTAACACACCCAGGGAAGAGCAGACTGACCCCACCCTGTCAATGTAACACACCCAGGGAAGAGCAGACACACCCCACTCTGTCAATGTAACATACTCAGGGAATAGCAGTCTGACCCCACTCTGTCAATGTATCACACCCAGGGGAGAGCAGACTGAACCAACCCAGTCAATGTAACTCACCCAGGGAAGAGCAGACTGACCTCACTCTGTCAATGTTACACACCGCGGGAAGAGCAGACTGACCCCACTCTGTCAATGTAACACACCCAAGGAAGAGCAGTCTGACCCCACTCTGTCATTGTAACACAGCCAGGGAAGAGCAGACTGTCTCCACTCTGTCAATTTATCTCACCCAGGGAAGAGCAGACTGACCGCACTCTGTCAATGTGAGACTCTCAGGGAAGAGCAGACTGACCCCACTCTGTCAAAGTAACACACCCAGGGAAGAACAGACTGACCCCACTCTGTCAATGTAACCCACCCAGGGAAGAGCAGACTGACCCCACTCTGTCAATGCAACACACCCAGGGAAGAGCAGACTGACCCCACTCTGTCAATGTAACACACCAAGGGAAGAGCAGACTGACCCCACCCTGTCAATGTAACACACCCAGGGAAGAGCAGACACACCCCACTCTGTCAATGTAACATACTCAGGGAATAGCAGTCTGACCCCACTCTGTCAATGTATCACACCCAGGGGAGAGCAGACTGAACCAACCCTGTCAATGTAACTCACCCAGGGAAGAGCAGACTGACCTCACTCTGTCAATGTTACACACTGCGGGAAGAGCAGACTGACCCCACTCTGTCAATGTAACACACCCAAGGAAGAGCAGTCTGACCCCACTCTGTCATTGTAACACAGCAAGGGAAGAGCAGACTGACCTCACTCTGTCAATGTAACACACCCAGGGAAGAGCAGACTGTCCCCACTCTGTCAATGTAACACACCCAGGGAAGAGCAGACTGACCCCACTCTGTCAATGTAACACACCCAGGGAAGACCAGACTGACCCCTCTCCCTCCGTGTAACTCACCCAGGGAATAGCAGACTGACCCCACTCTTTCAATGTAACACACCCAGGGAAGAGCAGACTGACCCCACTCTGTCAATGCAACACACCCAGGGAAGAGCAGACTGACCCCTCTCTCTCCATGTAACTCACCCAGGGAAGATAGACTGACCCCACCCTGTCAATGTAACACACCCAGGGAAAAGCAGACTGACCCCACTCTGTCAATGTAACACACCCAGGGAAGAGCAGACTGACCCCACTCTGTCAATATCACAGACCCTGGGAAGAGCAGACTGAACCCCCTCTGTCAATGTAACACACCCAGGGAAGAGCAGACTGACCCTACACTGTCAATGCAACACACCGAGGGAAGAGCAGACTGACCCCACTCTGACAATGTAACCCACCCAGGGAAGAGCAGACTGACCCCACTCTGTCAATGTAACAGACCCAGGGAAGAGCAGACTGACCCCAATCTGTCAGTGTAACACACCCAGGGAAGAGCAGACTGACCCTACTCTGTCAATGTAACACACCCAGGGAAGAGCGGACAGACCCCACTCTGTCAATGCAACATACCCAGGGAAGATCAGACTGACCCCACCCTGTCAATGTAACACACCCAGGGAAGAGCAGACACACCCCACTCTGTCAATGTAACATACTCAGGGAATAGCAGTCTGACCCCACTCTGTCAATGTATCACACCCAGGGGAGAGCAGACTGAACCAACCCAGTCAATGTAACTCACCCAGGGAAGAGCAGACTGACCTCACTCTGTCAATGTTACACACCGCGGGAAGAGCAGACTGACCCCACTCTGTCAATGTAACACACCCAAGGAAGAGCAGTCTGACCCCACTCTGTCATTGTAACACAGCCAGGGAAGAGCAGACTGTCTCCACTCTGTCAATTTATCACACCCAGGGAAGAGCAGACTGACCGCACTCTGTCAATGTGAGACTCTCAGGGAAGAGCAGACTGACCCCACTCTGTCAAAGTAACACACCCAGGGAAGAACAGACTGACCCCACTCTGTCAATGTAACCCACCCAGGGAAGAGCAGACTGACCCCACTCTGTCAATGCAACACACCCAGGGAAGAGCAGACTGACCCCACTCTGTCAATGTAACACACCAAGGGAAGAGCAGACTGACCCCACCCTGTCAATGTAACACACCCAGGGAAGAGCAGACACACCCCTCTCTGTCAATGTAACATACTCAGGGAATAGCAGTCTGACCCCACTCTGTCAATGTATCACACCCAGGGGAGAGCAGACTGAACCAACCCTGTCAATGTAACTCACCCAGGGAAGAGCAGACTGACCTCACTCTGTCAATGTTACACACTGCGGGAAGAGCAGACTGACCCCACTCTGTCAATGCAACACACCCAAGGAAGAGCAGTCTGACCCCACTCTGTCATTGTAACACAGCAAGGGAAGAGCAGACTGACCCCTCTCTGTCAATGTAACACACTCAGGGAAGAGCAGACTGACCTCACTCTGTCAATGTAACACACCCAGGGAAGAGCAGACTGTCCCCACTCTGTCAATGTAACACACCCAGGGAAGAGCAGACTGACCCCACTCTGTCAATGTAACACACCCAGGGAAGACCAGACTGACCCCTCTCCCTCCGTGTAACTCACCCAGGGAATAGCAGACTGACCCCACTCTTTCAATTTAACACACCCAGGGAAGAGCAGACTGACCCCACTCTGTCAATGCAACACACCCAGGGAAGAGCAGACTGACCCCTCTCTCTCCATGTAACTCACCCAGGGAAGATAGACTTACCCCACCCTGTCAATGTAACACACCCAGGGAAAAGCAGACTGACCCCACTCTGTCAATGTAACACACCCAGGGAAGAGCAGACTGACCCCACTCTGTCAATATCACAGACCCTGGGAAGAGCAGACTGAACCCCCTCTGTCAATGTAACACACCCAGGGAAGAGCAGACTGACCCTACACTGTCAATGCAACACACCTAGGGAAGAGCAGACTGACCCCACTCTGACAATGTAACCCAACCAGGGAAGAGCTGACTGACCCCACTCTGTCAATGTAACAGACCCAGGGAAGAGCAGACTGACCCCAATCTGTCAGTGTAACACACCCAGGGAAGAGCAGACTGACCCTACTCTGTCAATGTAACACACCCAGGGAAGAGCGGACAGACCCCACTCTGTAAATGCAACATACCCAGGGAAGATCAGACTGACCCCACTCTGTCAATGCAACACACCCAGGGAAGAGCAGACTGACCCAACTCTGTCAATGTAACACACCCAGGGAAGAGCAGACTGACCCCACCCTGTCAATGTAACACACCCAGGGAAGAGCAGACACACCCCACTCTGTCAATGTAACATACTCAGGGAATAGCAGTCTGACCCCACTCTGTCAATGTATCACACCCAGGGGAGAGCAGACTGAACCAACCCAGTCAATGTAACTCACCCAGGGAAGAGCAGACTGACCTCACTCTGTCAATGTTACACACCGCGGGAAGAGCAGACTGACCCCACTCTGTCAATGTAACACACCCAAGGAAGAGCAGTCTGACCCCACTCTGTCATTGTAACACAGCCAGGGAAGAGCAGACTGTCTCCACTCTGTCAATTTATCACACCCAGGGAAGAGCAGACTGACCTCACTCTGTCAATGTTACACACCGCGGGAAGAGCAGACTGACCCCACTCTGTCAAAGTAACACACCCAAGGAAGAGCAGTCTGACCCCACTCTGTCATTGTAACACACCCAGGGAAGAGCAGACTGTCCCCACTCTGTCAATTTAACACACCCAGGGAAGAGCAGACTGACCCCACTCTGTCAATGTAACACACCCAGGGAAGAACAGACTGACCCCTCTCCCTCCGTGTAACTCACCCAGGGAATAGCAGACTGACCCCACTCTTTCAATGTAACACACCCAGGGAAGAGCATACTGACCCCACTCTGTCATTGTAACACAGCCAGGGAAGAGCAGACTGACCCCTCTCTGTCAATGTAACACACTCAGGGAAGAGCAGACTGACCTCACTCTGTCAATGTAACACACCGAGGGAAGAGCAGACTGTCCCCACTCTGTCAATGTAACACACCCAGGGAAGACCAGACTGACCCCTCTCCCTCCGTGTAACTCACCCAGGGAATAGCAGACTGACCCCACTCTTTCAATGTAACACACCCAGGGAAGAGCAGACTGACCCCACTCTGTCAATGCAACACACCCAGGGGAGAGCAGTCTGACCCCTCTCTCTCCATGTAACTCACCCAGGGAAGATAGACTGACCCCACCCTGTCAATGTAACACACCCAGGGAAAAGCAGACTGACCCCACTCTGTCAATGTAACACACCCAGGGAAGAGCAGACTGACCCCACTCTGTCAATATCACAGACCCTGGGAAGAGCAGACTGACCCCCCTCTGTCAATGTAACACACCCAGGGAAGAGCAGACTGACCCCACTCTGACAATGTAACCCCACCAGGGAAGAGGAGACTGACCCCACTCTGTCTATGTAACACACCCAGGGAAGAGCAGACTGACCCCACTCTGTCAGTGTAACACACCCAGGGAAGAGCAGACTGACCCCACTCTGTCAATGAAACACACCCAGGGAAGAGCGGACTGACCCCACTCTGTCAATGTAACCCACCCAGTGAAGAGCAGACTGACCCCTCTCCCTCCATGTAACTCACCCAGGGAAAAGCAGACTGATCAGCATTCTGACAATGTAACCCACCCAGGGAAGAGCAGACTGACCGCACTCAGTCAATGTAACCCACTCAGGGAAGAGCAGACTGACCCCACTCTGTCATTATCACAGACCCAGGGAAGAGCAGACTCACCCAACTCTGTCAATGTAACACACCCAGGGGAGACCAGAGTGACCCCTCTCTCTCAATGTAACTGACCTAGGGAAGAACAGACTGACCCCACTCTGTCAAATTAACACACTCAGGGAAGGGCAGACTCTTCCCACTCTGTCAAAGTAACACACTCAGGGAAGAGCAGACTGACCTCACTCTGTCAATGTAACACACCCAGGGAAGAGCAGACTGTCCCCACTCTGTCAATGTAACACGCCCAGGGAAGAGCAGACTGACCCAACACTGTCAATGTAACACACCCAGGGAAGAGCAGACTGACCCCTCTCCCTCCGTGTAACTCACCCAGGGAAGAGCAGACTGACCCCACTCTTTCAATGTAACACACCCAGGGAAGAGCAGATGACCGCACTCCATCAATGTAACACACCTGGGGAAGAGCAGACTGACTCCACCCTGTCAATATAACGCACCCAGGGAAGAGCAGACAGACCCCACTCTGTCAATGTAACACACCCAGGGAAGAACAGACTGACCCCACTCTGTCAATGTAACACACCCAGGGAAGAGCAGACTGACCCCACTCTGTCAATGCAACACACTCAGGGAAGAGCAGACTGACCCCACTCTGTCAATGTAACACTCCCAGGGAAGAGCAGATTGACCCCACTCTGTCAGTGTAACACACCCAGGGAAGAGCAGACTGACCCCACTCTGTCAAAGTAACAAACCCAGAGAAGCGCAGACTGACCCCACTCTGCCAATGTAACACACCCAGAGAAGAGCGGACTGACCCCACTCTGTCAAAGTAACCCACCCAGTGAAGAGCAGACTGACCCCTCTCCCTCCATGTAACCCACCCAGGGAAGAGATGACTGACCGCATTCTGTCAATGTCACACACCCAGGGAAGAGCAGACTGACCCCAATCTGTCAATGTGACACTCTCAGTGAAGAGCAGACTGACACCACTCTGTCAATGTGACACTCTCAGCGAAGAGCAGATTGACCGCACTCTGTCAATGTGAGACTCTCAGGGAAGAGCAGACTGACCCCACTCTGTCAAAGTAACACACCAAGGAAGAACAGACTGACCCCACTCTGTCAATGTAACCCACCCAGGGAAGAGCAGACTGACCCCACTCTGTCAATGCAACACACCCAGGGAAGAGCAGACTGACCCCACTCTGTCAATGTAACACACCAAGGGAAGAGCAGACTGACCCCACCCTGTCAATGTAACACACCCACGGAAGACCAGACTGACCCCTCTCCCTCCGTGTAACTCACCCAGGGAAGAGCAGACTGTCCCCACTCTGTCAATGTAACACACCCAGGGAAGAGCAGACTGTCCCCACTCTGTCAATGTAACACACCCAGGGAAGAGCAGACTGACCCCACTCTGTCAATGTAACACACCCAGGGAAGACCAGACTGACCCCTCTCCCTCCGTGTAACTCACCCAGGGAATTGCAGACTGACCCCACTCTTTCAATGGAACACACCCAAGGAAGAGCAGACTGACCCCACTCTGTCAATGTAACACACCCAGGGAAAAGCAGACTGACCCCACTCTGTCAATGTAACTCACCCAGGGAAGATAGACTGACCCCACCCTGTCAATGTAACACACCCAGGGAAAAGCAGACTGACCCCACTCTGTCAATGTAACACACCCAGGGAAGAGCAGACTGACCCCACTCTGTCAATATCACAGACCCTGGGAAGAGCAGACTGACCCCCCTCTGTCAATGTAACACACCCAGGGAAGAGCAGACTGACCCTACACTGTCAATGCAACACACCTAGGGAAGAGCAGACTGACCCCACTCTGACAATGTAACCCACCCAGGGAAGAGCAGACTGACCCCACTCTGTCAATGTAACAGACCCAGGGAAGAGCAGACTGACCCCACTCTGTCAGTGTAACACACCCAGGGAAGAGCAGACTGACCCTACTCTGTCAATGTAACACACCCAGGGAAGAGCGGACAGACCCCACTCTGTCAATGCAACATACCCAGGGAAGATCAGACTGACCCCACTCTGTCAATGCAACACACCCAGGGAAGAGCAGACTGACCCAACTCTGTCAATGTAACACACCCAGGGAAGAGCAGACTGACCCCACCCTGTCAATGTAACACACCCAGGGAAGAGCAGACACACCCCACTCTGTCAATGTAACATACTCAGGGAATAGCAGTCTGACCCCACTCTGTCAATGTATCACACCCAGGGGAGAGCAGACTGAACCAACCCAGTCAATGTAACTCACCCAGGGAAGAGCAGACTGACCCCAATCTGTCAATGTGACACTCTCAGTGAAGAGCAGACTGACACCACTCTGTCAATGTGACACTCTCAGCGAAGAGCAGATTGACCGCACTCTGTCAATGTGAGACTCTCAGGGAAGAGCAGACTGACCCCACTCTGTCAAAGTAACACACCAAGGAAGAACAGACTGACCCCACTCTGTCAATGTAACCCACCCAGGGAAGAGCAGACTGACCCCACTCTGTCAATGCAACACACCCAGGGAAGAGCAGACTGACCCCACTCTGTCAATGTAACACACCAAGGGAAGAGCAGACTGACCCCACCCTGTCAATGTAACACACCCAGGGAAGAGCAGACACACCCTACTCTGTCAATGTAACATACTCAGGGAATAGCAGTCTGACCCCACTCTGTCAATGTATCACACCAGGGGAGAGCAGACTGAACCAACCCTGTCAATGTAACTCACCCAGGGAAGAGCAGACTGACCTCACTCTGTCAATGTTACACACTGCGGGAAGAGCAGTCTGACCCCACTCTGTCATTGTAACACACCCAGGGAAGAGCAGACTGTCCCCACTCTGTCAATTTAACACACCCAGGGAAGAGCAGACTGACCCCACTCTGTCAATGTAACACACCCAGGGAAGACCAGACTGACCCCTCTCCCTCCGTGTAACTCACCCAGGGAATAGCAGACTGACCCCACTCTTTCAATGTAACACACCCAGGGAAGAGCATACTGACCCCACTCTGTCAATGCAACACACCCAGGGGAGAGAAGACTGACCCCTCTCTCTCCATGTAACTCACCCAGGGAAGATAGACTGACCCCACACTGTCAATGTAACACACCCAGGGAAGACCAGACTGACCCCTCTCCCTCCGTGTAACTCACCCAGGGAATAGCAGACTGACCCCACTCTTTCAATGTAACACACCCAGGGAAAAGCAGACTGACCCCACTCTGTCAATGCAACACACCCAGGGGAGAGCAGACTGACCTCTCTCTCTCCATGTAACTCACCCAGGGAAGATAGACTGACCCCACCCTGTCAATGTAACACACCCAGGGAAAAGCAGACTGACCCCACTCTGTCAATGTAACACACCCAGGGAAGAGCAGACGGACCCCACTCTGTCAACATCACAGACCCTGGGAAGAGCAGACTGACCCCCCTCTGTCAATGTAACACACCCAGGGAAGAGCAGACTGACCCTACACTGTCAATGCAACACACCTAGGGAAGAGCAGACTGACCCCACTCTGACAATGTAACCCACCCAGGGAAGAGGAGACTGACCCCACTCTGTCAATGTAACACACCCAGGGAAGAGCAGACTGACCCCACTCTGTCAGTGTAACACAACCAGGGAACAGCAGACTGACCCCACTCTGTCAATGTAACACACCCAGGGAAGAGCGGACTGACCCCACTCTGTCAATGTAACCCACCCAGTGAAGAGCAGACTGACCCCTCTCCCTCCATGTAACTCACCCAGGGAAAAGCAGACTGACCCCATTCTGTCAATGTAACCCACCCAGGGAAGAGCAGACTGACCGCACTCAGTCAATGTAACCCACTCAGGGAAGAGCAGACTGACCCCACTCTGTCATTATCACAGACCCAGGGAAGAGCAGACTCACCCAACTCTGTCAATGTAACACACCCAGGGGAGACCAGAGTGACCCCTCTCTCTCAATGTAACTGACCTAGGGAAGAACAGACTGACCCCACTCTGTCAAAGTAACACACTCAGGGAAGGGCAGACTCTTCCCACTCTGTCAAAGTAACACACTCTGGGAAGAGCAGACTGACCTCACTCTGTCAATGTAACACACCCAGGGAAGAGCAGACTGTCCCCACTCTGTCAATGTAACACACCCAGGGAAGAGCAGACTGACCCAACTCTGTCAATGTAACACACCCAGGGAAGAGCAGACTGACCCCTCTCCCTCCGTGTAACTCACCCAGGGAAGAGCAGACTGACCCCACTCTTTCAATGTAACACACCCAGGGAAGAGCAGATGACCCCACTCCATCAATGTAACACACCTGGGGAAGAGCAGACTGACCCCACCCTGTCAATATAACGCACCCAGGGAAGAGCAGACAGACCCCACTCTGTCAATGTAACACACCCAGGGAAGAACAGACTGACCCCACTCTGTCAATGTAACACACCCAGGGAAGAGCAGACTGACCCCACTCTGCCAATGTTACACACCCAGAGAAGAGAGGACTGACCCCACTCTGTCAAAGTAACCCACCCAGTGAAGAGCAGACTGACCCCTCTCCCTCCATGTAACTCACCCAGGGAAGAGCAGACTGACCGCACTCTGTCAATGTCACACACCCAGGGAAGAGCACACTGACCCCAATCTGTCAATGTGACACTCTCAGTGAAGAGCAGACTGACCCCACTCTGTCAATGTGACACTCTCAGCGAAGAGCAGATTGACCGCACTCTGTCAATGTGAGACTCTCAGGGAAGAGCAGACTGACCCCACTCTGTCAAAGTAAAACACCCAGGGAAGAACAGACTGACCCCACTCTGTCAATGTAACCCACCCAGGGAAGAGCAGATTGACCCCACTCTGTCAATGCAACATACCCAGGGAAGATCAGACTGACCCCACTCTGTCAATGCAACACACCCAGGGAAGAGCAGACTGACCCCACTCTGTCAATGTAACACACCAAGGGAAGAGCAGACTGACCCCACCCTGTCAATGTAACACACCCAGGGAAGAGCAGACACACCCCACTCTGTCAATGTAACATACTCAGGGAATAGCAGTCTGACCCCACTCTGTCAATGTATCACACCCAGGGGAGAGCAGACTGAACCAACCCTGTCAATGTAACTCACCCAGGGAAGAGCAGACTGACCTCACTCTGTCAATGTTACACACTGCGGGAAGAGCAGACTGACCCCACTCTGTCAATGTAACACACCCATTGAAGAGCAGTCTGACCCCACTCTGTCATTGTAACACAGCCAGGGAAGAGCAGACTGACACCTCTCTGTCAATGTAACACACTCAGGGAAGAGCAGACTGACCTCACTCTGTCAATGTAACACACCCAGGGAAGACCAGACTGACCCCTCTCCCTCCGTGTAACTCACCCAGGGAATAGCAGACTGACCCCACTCTTTCAATGTAACCCACCCAGGGAAGAGCAGACTGACCCCAGTCTGTCAATGCAACACACCCAGGGGAGAGCAGACTGAACCCTCTCTCTCCATGTAACTCACCCAGGGAAGATAGACGGACCCCACCCTGTCAATGTAACACACCCAGGGAAAAGCAGACTGACCCCACTCTGTCAATGTAACACACCCAGGGAAGAGCAGACAGACCCCACTCTGTCAATATCACAGACCCTGGGAAGAGCAGACTGACCCCCCTCTGTCAATGTAACACACCCAGGGAAGAGCAGACTGACCCTACACTGTCAATGCAACACACCTAGGGAAGAGCAGACTGACCCCACTCTGACAATGTAACCCACCCAGGGAAGAGCAGACTGACCCCACTCTGTCAATGTAACAGACCCAGGGAAGAGCAGACTTACACCACTCTGTCAGTGTAACACACCCAGGGAAGAGCAGACTGACCCCACTCTGTCAATGTAACACACCCAGGGAAGAGCGGACTGACCCCACTCTGTCAATGCAACATACCCAGGGAAGATCAGACTGACCCCACTCTGTCAATGCAACACACCCAGGGAAGCGCAGAGTGACCCAACTCTGTCAATGTAACACACCCAGGGAAGAGCAGACTGACCCCACCCTGTCAATGTAACACACCCAGGGAACAGCAGACACACCCCACTCTGTCAATGGAACATACTCAGGGAATAACAGTCTGACCCCACTCTGTCAATATATCACACCCAGGGGAGAGCAGACTGAACCAACCCAGTCAATGTAACTCACCCAGGGAAGAGCAGACTGACGTCACTCTGTCAATGTTACACACCGCGGGAAGAGCAGACTGACCCCACTCTGTCAATGTAACACACCCAAGGAAGAGCAGTCTGACCCTACTCTGTCATTGTAACACACCCAGGGAAAAGCAGACTGTCCCCACTCTGTCAATGTAACACACCCAGGGAAGAGCAGACTGACCCCACTCTGTCAATGTAACACACCCAGGGAAGACCAGACTGACGCCTCTCCCTCCGTGTAACTCACCCAGGGAATAGCAGACTGACCCCACTCTTTCAATGTAACACACCGAGGGAAGAGCATACTGACCCCACTCTGCCAATGCAACACACCCAGGGGAGAGCAGACTGACCCCTCTCTCTCCATGTAACTCACCCAGGGAAGATAGACTGACCCCACACTGTCAATGTAACACACTCAGGGAAAAGCAGACTGACCCCACTCTGTCAATGTAACACACCCAGGGAAGAGCAGACTGACCCCACTCTGTCAATATCACAGACCCTGGGAAGAGCAGACTGACCCCCCTCTGTCAATGTAACACACCCAGGGAAGAGCAGACTGACCCTACACTGTCAATGCAACACACCTAGAGAAGAGCAGACTGACCCCACTCTGACAATGTAACCCACCTAGGGAAGAGCAGACTGACCCCACTCTGTCAATGCAACACACCCAGGGAAGAGCAGACTGACCCCACTCTGTCAGTGTAACACACCCAGGGAAGAGCAGACTGACCCCACTCTGTCAATGTAACACACCCAGGGAAGAGCGGACTGACCCCACTCTGTCAATGTAACCCACCCAGTGAAGAGCAGACTGACCCCTCTCCCTCCATGTAACTCACCCAGGGAAAAGCAGACTGAGCCCATTCTGTCAATGTAACCCTCCCAGGGAAGAGCAGACTGACCCCACTCTGTCATTATCACAGACCCAGGGAAGAGCAGACTCACCCAACTCTGTCAATGTAACACACCCAGGGGAGACCAGAGTGACCCCTCTCTCTCAATGTAACTCACCTAGGGAAGAGCAGACTGACCCCACTCTGTCAATGTAACACACCCGGGGAAGAGCAGACTGACCCCACTCTGTGAATGTAACACAACCAGGGAAGGGCAGACTGACCCCACTCTGTGAATGTAACACAATCAGGGAAGGGCAGACTGACCCCACTCTGTCAATGTAACATACTCAGGGAATAGCAGTCTGACCCCACTCTGTCAATGTATCACACCCAGGGGAGAGCAGACTGACCCAACCCTGTCAATGTACCTCACCCAGGGAAGAGCAGACTGACCTCACTCTGTCAATGTAACACACCGCGTGAAGAGCAGACTGACCCCTCTCTGTCAATGTAACACACCCAAGGAAGAGCAGTCTGACCCCACTCTGTCATTGTAACACAGCCAGGGAAGAGCAGACTGACCCCTCTCTGTCAATGTAACTCACACAGGGACCAGAAGATTGACCTCACTCGGTCAATGTAACATACCCAGGGAAGAGCAGACTGACCCCACTCTGTCAATGTAACACACCCAGGGAAGAGCAGACTGACCCCACTCTGTCAATGTCACGCACCCAGGGAAGAGCAGACTGACCCCACACTTTCAATGTAACACATCCAGAGAATAGCAGACTGACCGCACTCGGTCAATGTAAACCTCCCAGGGAAGAGCAGACTGACCCTTGTCTGTCAATGTAACACACCCAGGGAAGAGCAGATTTACCCCACTCTGTCAATGTAACAGACCCAGGGAAGAGCAGACTGACCCCACTCTGTCAATGTAACACACCCAGGGAAGAGCAGACAGACCCCGTTCTGTCAATGTACCACACCCAGGGAAGAACAGACTGACGTCACTCTGTCAATGTTACACACCGCGGGAAGAGCAGACTGACCCCACTCTGTCAATGTAACACACCCAAGGAAGAGCAGTCTGACCCCACTCTGTCATTGTAACACACCCAGGGAAGAGCAGACTGTCCCCACTCTGTGAATGTAACACACCCAGGGAAGAGCAGACTGACCCCACTCTGTCAATGTAACACATCCAGGGAAGACCAGACTGACCCCTCTCCCTCCGTGTAACTCACCCAGGGAATAGCAGACTGACCCCACTCTTTCAATGTAACACACCCAGGGAAGAGCATACTGACCCCACTCTGTCAATGCAACACACCCAGGGGAGAGCAGACTGACCCCTCTCTCTCCATGTAACTCACCCAGGGAAGATAGACTGACCCCACACTGTCAATGTAACACATTCAGGGAAAAGCAGACTGACCCCACTCTGTCAATGTAACACACCCAGGGAAGAGCAGACTGACCCCACTCTGTCAATATCACAGACCCTGGGAAGAGCAGACTGACCCCCCTCTGTCAATGTAACACACCCAGGGAAGAGCAGACTGACCCTACACTGTCAATGCAACACACCTAGAGAAGAGCAGACTGACCTCACTCTGACAATGTAACCCACCTAGGGAAGAGCAGACTGACCCCACTCTGTCAATGTAACACACCCAGGGAAGAGCAGACTGACCCCACTCTGTCAGTGTAACACACCCAGGGAAGAGCAGACTGACCCCACTCTGTCAATGTAACACACCCAGGGAAGAGCGGACTGACCCCACTCTGTCAATGTAACCCACCCAGTGAAGAGCAGACTGACCCCTCTCCCTCCATGTAACTCACCCAGGGAAAAGCAGACTGACCCCATTCTGTCAATGTAACCCTCCCAGGGAAGAGCAGACTGACCCCACTCTGTCATTATCACAGACCCAGGGAAGAGCAGACTGACCCCACACTGTGAAAATAACACACCCAGAGAAGAGTGGACTGATCCCACTCTGTCAATGTAACCCACCCAGTGAAGAGCAGACTGACCCCTCTCCCTCCATGTAACTCACCCAGGGAAGAGCAGACTGACCGCACTCTGTCAATGTAACACACCCAGGGAAGAGCAGACTGACCCCAATCTGTCAATGTGACACTCAGTGAAGTGCAGACTGACTACACTCTGTCAATGTGACACTCTCAGGGAAGAGCAGACTGACCGCACTCTGTCAATGTGAGACTCTCAGGGAAGAGCAGACTGACCCCACTCTGTCAAACTAACACACCCAGGGAAGAACAGACTGACCCCACTCGGTCAATGTAACCCACCCAGGGAAGAGCAGACTGACCCCACTCTGTCAATGTATCACACCCAGGGGAGAGCAGACTGAACCAACCCTGTCAATGTAACTCACCCAGGGAAGAGCAGACTGACCTCACTGTGTCAATGTTACACACCGCGGGAAGAGCAGACTGACCCCACTCTGTCAATGTAACACACCCAAGGAAACGCAGTCTGACCCCACTCTGTCATTGTAACACAGCCAGGGAAGAGCAGATTGACCCCTCTCTGTCAATGTAACTCACCCAGGGAACAGAAGATTGACCTCACTCGGACAATGTAACATACCCAGGGAAGAGCAGACTAACCCCATTCTTTCAATGTAACACACCCAGGGACGAGCAGACTGACCCCACTCTGTCAAAGTCACATACCCAGGGAAGACCAGACTGACCCCTCTCCCTCCATGTAACTCACTCAGGGAATAGCAGACTGACCCCACTCTTTCAATGTAACACACCCAGGGAAGAGCAGACTGACCCCACTCTGTCAATGCAACACACCCAGGGGAGAGCAGACTGACCCCTCTCTCTCCATGTAACTCACCCAGGGAAGATAGACTGACGCCACCCTGTCAATGTAACACACCCAGGGAAAAGCAGACTGACCCCACTCTGTCAATGTAACACACCCAGGGAAGAGCAGACTGACCCCACTCTGTCAATATCACAGAACCTGGGAAGAGCAGACTGACCCCGCTCTGTCAATGTAACACACCCAGGGAAGAGCAGACTGACCCTACACTGTCAATGCAACACACCTAGGGAAGAGCAACTGACCCCACTCTGACAATGTAACCCACCCAGGGAAGAGCAGACTGACCCCACTCTGTCAATGTAACACACCCAGGGAAGAGCAGACTGACCCCACTCTGTCAGTGTAACACACCCAGGGAAGAGCAGACTGACCCCACTCTGTCAATGTAACACACCCAGGGAAGAGCGGACTGACCCCACTCTGTCAATGTAACCCACCCAGTGAAGAGCAGACTGACCCCTCTCCCTCCATGTAAATCGCCCAGGGAAAAGCAGACTGACCCCATTCTGTCAATGTAACCCAACCAGGGAAGAGCAGACTGACCCCACTCTGTCATTATCACGGACCCAGGGAAGAGCAGACTCACCCAACTCTGTCAATGTAACACACCCAGGGGAGACCAGAGTGACCCCTCTCTCTCAATGTAACTCACCTAGGGAAGAACAGACTGACCCCACTCTGTCAAAGTAACACACTCAGGGAAGAGCAGACTCTTCCCGCTCTGTCAAAGTAACACACTCAGGGAAGAGCAGACTGACCTCACTCTGTCAATGTAACACACCCAGGGAAGAGCAGACTGTCCCCACTCTGTCAATGTAACACACCCAGGGAAGAGCAGACTGACCCCACTCTGTCAATGTAACACACCCAGGGAGAGCAGACTGACACCTCTCACTCCGTGTAACTCACCCAGGGAAGAGCAGACTGACCCCACTCTTTCAATGTAACACACACAGGGAAGAGCAGACTGACCCCACTCCATCAATGTAACACACCCGGGGAAGAGCAGACTGACCCCACCCTGTCAATATAACGCACCCAGGGAAGAGCAGACAGACCCCACTCTGTCAATGTAACACACCCAGGGAAGAGCAGACTGACCCCACTCTGTGAATGTAAAACAACCAGGGAAGGGCAGATTGACCCCTCTCTGTCAATGTAACTCACCCAGGGAACAGAAGATTGACCTCACTCGGTCAATGTAACATACCCAGGGAAGAGCAGACTAACCCCATTCTTTCAATGTAACACACCCAGGGAAGAGCAGACTGACCCCACTCTGTCAATGCAACACACCCAGGGGTGAGCAGACTGACCCCTCTCTCTCCATGTAACCCACCCAGGGAAGATAGACTGACCCCACCCTGTCAATGTAACACACCCAGGGAAAAGCAGACTGACCCCACTCTGTCAATGTAACACACCCAGGGAAGAGCAGACTGACCCCACTCTGTCAATATCACAGACCCTGGGAAGAGCAGACTGACCCCCCTCTCTCAATGTAACGCACCCAGGGAAGAGCAGACTGACCCTACACTGTCAATGCAACACACCTAGGGAAGAGCAGACTGACCCCACTCTGACAATGTAACCCACCCAGGGAAGAGGAGACTGACCCCACTCTGTCAATGTAACACACCCAGGGAAGAGCAGACTGACCCCACTCTGTCAATGTAACACACCCAGGGAAGAGCGGACTGACCCCACTCTGTCAATGGAACACACCTAGTGAAGAGCAGGTTGACCCCACTCTGTCAGTGTAACACACCCAGGGAAGAGCAGACTGACCCCACTCTGTCAATGTAACACACCCAGGGAAGAGCGGACTGACCCCACTCTGTCAATGTAACCCACCCAGTGAAGAGCAGACTGACCCCTCTCCCTCCATGTAACTCACCCAGGGAAAAGCAGACTGAACCCAATTCTGTCAATGTAACCCACCCAGGGAAGAGCAGACTGACCCCACTCTGTCATTATCACAGACCCAGGGAAGAGCAGACTCACCCAGCTCTGTCAATGTAACACACCCAGGGGAGACCAGAGTGACCCCTCTCTCTCAATGTAACTCACCTAGGGAAGAACAGACTGACCCCACTCTGTCAAAGTAACACACTCAGGGAAGAGCAGACTCTTCCCACTCTGTCAAAGTAACACACTCAGGGAAGAGCAGACTGACCTCACTCTGTCAATGTAACACACCCAGGGAAGAGCAGACTGTCCCCACTCTGTCAATGTAACACACCCAGGGAAGAGCAGACTGACCCCACTCTGTCAATGTAACACACCCAGGGGAGAGCAGACTGACCCCTCTCCCTCCGTGTAACTCACCCAGGGAAGAGCAGACTGACCCCACTCTTTCAATCTAACACACCCAGGGAAGAGCAGACTGACCCCACTCCATCAATGTAACATACCCGGGGAAGAGCAGACTGACCCCACCCTGTCAATATAACGCACCCAGGGACGAGCAGACAGACCCCACTCTGTCAATGTAACACACCCAGGGGAGACCAGAGTGACCCCTCTCTCTCAATGTAACTCACCTAGGGAAGAGCAGACTGACCCCACTCTGTCAATGTAACACACCCGGGGAAGAGCAGACTGACCCCACTCTGTGAATGTAACACAACCAGGGAAGGGCAGACTGACCCCACTCTGTGAATGTAACACAATCAGGGAAGGGCAGACTGACCCCACTCTGTCAATGTAACATACTCAGGGAATAGCAGTCTGACCCCACTCTGTCAATGTATCACACCCAGGGGAGAGCAGACTGACCCAACCCTGTCAATGTACCTCACCCAGGGAAGAGCAGACTGACCTCACTCTGTCAATGTAACACACCGCGGGAAGAGCAGACTGACCCCTCTCTGTCAATGTAACACACCCAAGAAAGAGCAGTCTGACCCCACTCTGTCATTGTAACACAGCCAGGGAAGAGCAGACTGACCCCTCTCTGTCAATGTAACTCACACAGGGACCAGAAGATTGACCTCACTCGGTCAATGTAACATACCCAGGGAAGAGCAGACTGACCCCACTCTGTCAATGTAACACACCCAGGGAAGAGCAGACTGACCCCACTCTGTCAATGTCACGCACCCAGGGAAGAGCAGACTGACCCCACACTTTCAATGTAACACATCCAGAGAATAGCAGACTGACCGCACTCGGTCAATGTAAACCTCCCAGGGAAGAGCAGACTGACCCTTGTCTGTCAATGTAACACACCCAGGGAAGAGCAGATTTACCCCACTCTGTCAATGTAACAGACCCAGGGAAGAGCAGACTGACCCCACTCTGTCAATGTAACACACCCAGGGAAGAGCAGACAGACCCCGTTCTGTCAATATACCACACCCAGGGAAGAACAGACTGACGTCACTCTGTCAATGTTACACACCGCGGGAAGAGCAGACTGACCCCACTCTGTCAATGTAACACACCCAAGGAAGAGCAGTCTGACCCCACTCTGTCATTGTAACACACCCAGGGAAGAGCAGACTGTCCCCACTCTGTCAATGTAACACACCCAGGGAAGAGCAGACTGACCCCACTCTGTCAATGTAACACATCCAGGGAAGACCAGACTGACCCCTCTCCCTCCGTGTAACTCACCCAGGGAATAGCAGACTGACCCCACTCTGTCAATGTAACACATCCAGGGAAGAGCATACTGACCCCACTCTGTCAATGCAACACACCCAGGGGAGAGCAGACTGACCCCTCTCTCTCCATGTAACTCACCCAGGGAAGATAGACTGACCCCACACTGTCAATGTAACACATTCAGGGAAAAGCAGACTGACCCCACTCTGTCAATGTAACACACCCAGGGAAGAGCAGACTGACCCCACTCTGTCAATATCACAGACCCTGGGAAGAGCAGACTGACCCCCCTCTGTCAATGTAACACACCCAGGGAAGAGCAGACTGACCCTACACTGTCAATGCAACACACCTAGAGAAGAGCAGACTGACCCCACTCTGACAATGTAACCCACCTAGGGAAGAGCAGACTGACCCCACTCTGTCAATGTAACACACCCAGGGAAGAGCAGACTGACCCCACTCTGTCAGTGTAACACACCCAGGGAAGAGCAGACTGACCCCACTCTGTCAATGTAACACACCCAGGGAAGAGCGGACTGACCCCACTCTGTCAATGTAACCCACCCAGTGAAGAGCAGACTGACCCCTCTCCCTCCATGTAACTCACCCAGGGAAAAGCAGACTGACCCCATTCTGTCAATGTAACCCTCCCAGGGAAGAGCAGACTGACCCCACTCTGTCATTATCACAGACCCAGGGAAGAGCAGACTGACCCCACACTGTCAAAGTAACACACCCAGAGAAGAGCGGACTGATCCCACTCTGTCAATGTAACCCACCCAGTGAAGAGCAGACTGACCCCTCTCCCTCCATGTAACTCACCCAGGGAAAAGCAGACTGAGCCCATTCTGTCAATGTAACCCTCCCAGGGAAGAGCAGACTGACCGCACTCTGTCAATGTAACACACCCAGGGAAGAGCAGACTGACCCCAATCTGTCAATGTGTCACATCAGTGAAGTGCAGACTGACCCCACTCTGTCAATGTGACACTCTCAGGGAAGAGCAGACTGACCGCACTCTGTCAATGTGAGACTCTCAGGGAAGAGCAGACTGACCCCACTCTGTCAAACTAACACACCCAGGGAAGAACAGACTGACCCCACTCGGTCAATGTAACCCACCCAGGGAAGAGCAGACTGACCCCACTCTGTCAATGTATCACACCCAGGGGAGAGCAGACTGAACCAACCCTGTCAATGTAACTCACCCAGGGAAGAGCAGACTGACCTCACTGTGTCAATGTTACACACCGCGGGAAGAGCAGACTGACCCCACTCTGTCAATGTAACACACCCAAGGAAAAGCAGTCTGACCCCACTCTGTCATTGTAACACAGCCAGGGAAGAGCAGATTGACCCCTCTCTGTCAATGTAACTCACCCAGGGAACAGAAGATTGACCTCACTCGGACAATGTAACATACCCAGGGACGAGCAGACTGACCCCACTCTGTCAATGTAACATACCCAGGGAAGACCAGACTGACCCCTCTCCCTCCATGTAACTCACTCAGGGAATAGCAGACTGACCCCACTCTTTCAATGTAACACACCCAGGGAAGAGCAGACTGACCCCACTCTGTCAATGCAACACACCCAGGGGAGAGCAGACTGACCCCTCTCTCTCCATGTAACTCACCCAGGGAAGATAGACTGACGCCACCCTGTCAATGTAACACACCCAGGGAAAAGCAGACTGACCCCACTCTGTCAATGTAACACACCCAGGGAAGAGCAGACTGACCCCACTCTGTCAATATCACAGAACCTGGGAAGAGCAGACTGACCCCGCTCTGTCAATGTAACACACCCAGGGAAGAGCAGACTGACCCTACACTGTCAATGCAACACACCTAGGGAAGAGCAACTGACCCCACTCTGACAATGTGACCCACCCAGGGAAGAGCAGACTGACCCCACTCTGTCAATGTAACACACCCAGGGAAGAGCAGACTGACCCCACTCTGTCAGTGTAACACACCCAGGGAAGAGCAGACTGACCCCACTCTGTCAATGTAACACACCCAGGGAAGAGCGGACTGACCCCACTCTGTCAATGTAACCCACCCAGTGAAGAGCAGACTGACCCCTCTCCCTCCATGTAAATCACCCAGGGAAAAGCAGACTGACCCCATTCTGTCAATGTAACCCAACCAGGGAAGAGCAGACTGACCCCACTCTGTCATTATCACAGACCCAGGGAAGAGCAGACTCACCCAACTCTGTCAATGTAACACACCCAGGGGAGACCAGAGTGACCCCTCTCTCTCAATGTAACTCACCTAGGGAAGAACAGACTGACCCCACTCTGTCAAAGTAACACACTCAGGGAAGAGCAGACTCTTCCCGCTCTGTCAAAGTAACACACTCAGGGAAGAGCAGACTGACCTCACTCTGTCAATGTAACACACCCAGGGAAGAGCAGACTGTCCCCACTCTGTCAATGTAACACACCCAGGGAAGAGCAGACTGACCCCACTCTGTCAATGTAACACACCCAGGGGAGAGCAGACTGACACCTCTCCCTCCGTGTAACTCACCCAGGGAAGAGCAGACTGACCCCACTCTTTCAATGTAACACACCCAGGGAAGAGCAGACTGACCCCACTCCATCAATGTAACACACCCGGGGAAGAGCAGACTGACCCCACCCTGTCAATATAACGCACCCAGGGAAGAGCAGACAGACCCCACTCTGTCAATGTAACACACCCAGGGAAGAGCAGACTGACCCCACTCTGTGAATGTAAAACAACCAGGGAAGGGCAGATTGACCCCTCTCTGTCAATGTAACTCACCCAGGGAACAGAAGATTGACCTCACTCGGTCAATGTAACATACCCAGGGAAGAGCAGACTAACCCCATTCTTTCAATGTAACACACCCAGGGAAGACCAGACTGACCCCTCTCCCTCCGTGTAACTCACCCAGGGAATAGCAGACTGACCCCACTCTTTCAATGTAACACACCCAGGGAAGAGCAGACTGACCCCACTCTGTCAATGCAACACACCCAGGGGTGAGCAGACTGACTCCTCTCTCTCCATGTAACCCACCCAGGGAAGATAGACTGACCCCACCCTGTCAATGTAACACACCCAGGGAAAAGCAGACTGACCCCACTCTGTCAATGTAACACACCCAGGGAAGAGCAGACTGACCCCACTCTGTCAATATCACAGACCCTGGGAAGAGCAGACTGACCCCCCTCTCTCAATGTAACACACCCAGGGAACAGCAGACTGACCCTACACTGTCAATGCAACACACCTAGGGAAGAGCAGACTGACCCCACTCTGACAATGTAACCCACCCAGGGAAGAGGAGACTGACCCCACTCTGTCAATGTAACACACCCAGGGAAGAGCAGACTGACCCCACTCTGTCAGTGTAACACACCCAGGGAAGAGCAGACTGACCCCACTCTGTCAATATAACACACCCAGGGAAGAGCGGACTGACCCCACTCTGTCAATGTAACCCACCCAGTGAAGAGCAGACTGACCCCTCTCCCTCCATGTAACTCACCCAGGGAAAAGCAGACTGAACCCAATTCTGTCAATGTAACCCACCCAGGGAAGAGCAGACTGACCCCACTCTGTCATTATCACAGACCCAGGGAAGAGCAGACTCACCCAGCTCTGTCAATGTAACACACCCAGGGGAGACCAGAGTGACCCCTCTCTCTCAATGTAACTCACCTAGGGAAGAACAGACTGACCCCACTCTGTCAAAGTAACACACTCAGGGAAGAGCAGACTCTTCCCACTCTGTCAAAGTAACACACTCAGGGAAGAGCAGACTGACCTCACTCTGTCAATGTAACACACCCAGGGAAGAGCAGACTGTCCCCACTCTGTCAATGTAACACACCCAGGGAAGAGCAGACTGACCCCACTCTGTCAATGTAACATACCCAGGGGAGAGCAGACTGACCCCTCTCCCTCCGTGTAACTCACCCAGGGAAGAGCAGACTGACCCCACTCTTTCAATGTAACACACCCAGGGAAGAGCAGACTGACCACACTCCATCAATGTAACATACCCGGGGAAGAGCAGACTGACCCCACCCTGTCAATATAACGCACCCAGGGACGAGCAGACAGACCCCACTCTGTCAATGTAACACACCCAGGGAAGAGCAGACTGACCCCACTCTGTGAATGTAACACAACCAGGGAAGGACAGACTGACCCCACTCTCTCAATGTAACATACTCAGGGAATAGCAGTCTGACCCCACTCTGTCAATGTATCACACCCAGGGGAGAGCAGACTGACCCCACCCTGTCAATGTAACTCACCCAGGGAAGAGCAGACTGACCTCACTCTGTCAATGTAACGCACCGCGGGAAGAGCAGACTGACCCCACTCTGTCAATGTAACACACCCAGGGAAGAGCAGACTGACCCCACTCTGTCAATATCACAGACCCTGGGAAGAGCAGACTGACCCCCCTCTGTCAATGTAACACACCCAGGGAAGAGCAGACTGACCCTACACTGTCAATGCAACACACCTAGAGAAGAGCAGACTGACCCCACTCTGACAATGTAACCCACCTAGGGAAGAGCAGACTGACTCCACTCTGTCAATGTAACACACCCAGGGAAGAGCAGACTGACCCCACTCTGTCAGTGTAACACACCCAGGGAAGAGCAGACTGACCCCACTCTGTCAATGTAACACACCCAGGGAAGAGCGGACTGACCCCACTATGTCAATGTAACCCACCCAGTGAAGAGCAGACTGACCCCTCTCCCTCCATGTAACTCACCCAGGGAAAAGCAGACTGACCCCATTCTGTCAATGTAACCCTCCCAGGGAAGAGCAGACTGACCCCACTCTGTCATTATCACAGACCCAGGGAAGAGCAGACTGACCCCACTCTGTGAATGTAAAACAACCAGGGAAGGGCAGATTGACCCCTCTCTGTCAATGTAACTCACCCAGGGAACAGAAGATTGACCTCACTCGGTCAATGTAACATACCCAGGGAAGAGCAGACTAACCCCATTCTTTCAATGTAACACACCCAGGGAAGAGCAGACTGACCCCACTCTGTCAATGTAACACACCCAGGGAAGACCAGACTGACCCCTCTCCCTCCGTGTAACTCACCCAGGGAATAGCAGACTGACCCCACTCTTTCAATGTAACACACCCAGGGAAGAGCAGACTGACCCCACTCTGTCAATGCAACACACCCAGGGGTGAGCAGACTGACCCCTCTCTCTCCATGTAACCCACCCAGGGAAGATAGACTGACCCCACCCTGTCAATGTAACACACACAGGGAAAAGCAGACTGACCCCACTCTGTCAATGTAACACACCCAGGGAAGAGCAGACTGACCCCACTCTGTCAATATCACAGACCCTGGGAAGAGCAGACTGACCCCGCTCTGTCAATGTAACACACCCAGGGAAGAGCAGACTGACCCTACACTGTCAATGCAACACACCTAGGGAAGAGCAGACTGACCCCACTCTGACAATGTAACCCACCCAGGGAAGAGGAGACTGACCCCACTCTGTCAATGTAACACACCCAGGGAAGAGCAGACTGACCCCACTCTGTCAGTGTAACACACCCAGGGAAGAGCAGACTGACCCCACTCTGTCAATGTAACACACCCAGGGAAGAGCGGACTGACCCCACTCTGTCAATGTAACCCACCCAGTGAAGAGCAGACTGACCCCTCTCCCTCCATGTAACTCACCCAGGGAAAAGCAGACTGAACCCAATTCTGTCAATGTAACCCACCCAGGGAAGAGCAGACTGACCCCACTCTGTCATTATCACAGACCCAGGGAAGAGCAGACTCACCCAGCTCTGTCAATGTAACACACCCAGGGGAGACCAGAGTGACCCCTCTCTCTCAATGTAACTCACCTAGGGAAGAACAGACTGACCCCACTCTGTCAAAGTAACACACTCAGGGAAGAGCAGACTCTTCCCACTCTGTCAAAGTAACACACTCAGGGGAGAGCAGACTGACCCCTCTCCCTCCGTGTAACTCACCCAGGGAAGAGCAGACTGACCCCACCCTGTCAATGTAACTCACCCAGGGAAGAGCAGACTGACCTCACTCTGTCAATGTAACGCACCGCGGGAAGAGCAGACTGACCCCACTCTGTCAATGTAACACACCCAAGGAAGAGCAGTCTGACCCCACTCTGTCATTGTAACACAGCCAGGGAAGAGCAGACTGACACCTCTCTGTCAATGTAACTCACCCAGGGACCAGAAGATTGACCTCACTCGGTCAATGTAACATACCCAGGGAAGAGCAGACTAACCCCACTCTGTCAATGTAACACACCCAGGGAAGAGCAGACTGACCCCACTCTGTCAATGTAACACACCCAGGGAAGAGCAGACTGACCCCACTCTGTCAATGTCACGCACACAGGGAAGAGCAGACTGACGCCACACTTTCAATGTAACACATCCAGAGAAGAGCAGACTGACCGCACTCGGTCAATGTAAACCACCCAGGGAAGAGCAGACTGACCCCTCTCTGTCAATGGAACACACCCAGGGAAGAGCAGATTTACCCCACTCTGTCAATGTAACAGACCCAGGGAAGAGCAGACTGACCCCATTCTGTCAATGTAACACACCCAGGGAAGAACAGACTGACCCCACTCTGTCAATGTCAGACACCCAGGGGAGAGCAGACTTACCCCACTCTGTCAATGTAACACACCCAGGGAAGAGCAGACTGACCCCGTTCTGTCAATGTAACACACCCAGGGAAGAACAGACTGACCCCACTCTGTCAATGTAACACACCCAGGGAAGAGCAGACTGACCCCAGACTGTCAAAGTAACACACCCAGAGAAGAGCGGACTGATCCCACTCTGTCAATGTAACCCACCCAGTGAAGAGCAGACTGACCCCTCTCCCTCCATGTAACTCACCCAGGGAAGAGCAGACTGACCCCACTCTGTCAATGTAACACACCCAGGGAAGAGCAGACTGACCCCAATCTGTCAATGTGACACTCAGTGAAGTGCAGACACACCCCACTCTGTCAATGGAACATACTCAGGGAATAACAGTCTGACCCCACTCTGTCAATGTATCACACCCGGGGGAGAGCAGACTGAACCAACCCAGTCAATGTAACTCACCCAGGGAAGAGCAGACTGACGTCACTCTGTCAATGTTACACACCGCGGGAAGAGCAGACTGACCCCACTCTGTCAATGTAACACACCCAAGGAAGAGCAGTCTGACCCCACTCTGTCATTGTAACACACCCAGGGAAGACCAGACTGACCCCTCTCCCTCCGTGTAACTCACCCAGGGAATAGCAGACTGACCCCACTCTTTCAATGTAACACACCCAGGGAAGAGCATACTGACCCCACTCTGTCAATGCAACACACCCAGGGGAGAGCAGACTGACCCCTCTCTCTCCATGTAACTCACCCAGGGAAGATAGACTGACCCCACACTGTCAATGTAACACACTCAGGGAAAAGCAGACTGACCCCACTCTGTCAATGTAACACACCCAGGGAAGAGCAGACTGACCCGACTCTGTCAATATCACAGACCCTGGGAAGAGCAGACTGACCCCCCTCTGTCAATGTAACACACCCAGGGAAGAGCAGACTGACCCTACACTGTCAATGCAACACACCTAGGGAAGAGCAGACTGACCCCACTCTGACAATGTAACCCACCTAGGGAAGAGCAGACTGACCCCACTCTGTCAATGTAACACACCCAGGGAAGAGCAGACTGACCCCACTCTGTCAGTGTAACACACCCAGGGAAGAGCAGACTGACCCCACTCTGTCAATGTAACACACCCAGGGAAGAGCGGACTGACCCCACTCTGTCAATGTAACCCACCCAGTGAAGAGCAGACTGACCCCTCTCCCTCCATGTAACTCACCCAGGGAAAAGCAGACTGACCCCATTCTGTCAATGTAACCCTCCCAGGGAAGAGCAGACTGACCCCACTCTGTCATTATCACAGACCCAGGGAAGAGCAGACTCACCCAACTCTGTCAATGTAACACACCCAGGGGAGACCAGAGTGACCCCTCTCTCTCAATGTAACTCACCTAGGGAAGAGCAGACTGACCCCACTCTGTCAATGTAACACACCCGGGGAAGAGCAGACTGACCCCACTCTGTGAATGTAACACAACCCGGGAAGGGCAGACTGACCCCACTCTGTGAATGTAACACAATCAGGGAAGGGCAGACTGACCCCACTCTGTCAATGTAACATACTCAGGGAATAGCAGTCTGACCCCACTCTGTCAATGTATCACACCCAGGGGAGAGCAAACTGACCCAACCCTGTCAATGTACCTCACCCAGGGAAGAGCAGACTGACCTCACTCTGTCAATGTAACACACCGCGGGAAGAGCAGACTGACCCCTCTCTGTCAATGTAACACACCCAAGGAAGAGCAGTCTGACCCCACTCTGTCATTGTAACACAGCCAGGGAAGAGCAGACTGACCCCTCTCTGTCAATGTAACTCACACAGGGACCAGAAGATTGACCTCACTCGGTCAATGTAACATACCCAGGGAAGAGCAGACTGACCCCACTCTGTCAATGTAACACACCCAGGGAAGAGCAGACTGACCCCACTCTGTCAATGTCACGCACCCAGGGAAGAGCAGACAGACCCCGTTCTGTCAATGTACCACACCCAGGGAAGAACAGACTGACCCCACTCTGTCAATGTAACACACCCAGGGAAGAGCAGACTGACCCCACTCTGTCAGTGTAACACACCCAGGGAAGAGCAGACTGACCCCACACTGTCAAAGTAACACACCCAGAGAAGAGCGGACTGATCCCACTCTGTCAATGTAACCCACCCAGTGAAGAGCAGACTGACCCCTCTCCCTCCATGTAACTCACCCAGGGAAGAGCAGACTGACCGCACTCTGTCAATGTAACACACCCAGGGAAGAGCAGACTGACCCCAATCTGTCAATGTGACACTCAGTGAAGTGCAGACTGACCCCACTCTGTCAATGTGACACTCTCAGGGAAGAGCAGACTGACCGCACTCTGTCAATGTGAGACTCTCAGGGAAGAGCAGACTGACCCCACTCTGTCAAACTAACACACCCAGGGAAGAACAGACTGACCCCACTCGGTCAATGTAACCCACCCAGGGAAGAGCAGACTGACCCCACTCTGTCAATGTATCACACCCAGGGAAGAGCCGACTGAACCAACCCTGTCAATGTAACACACTCAGGGAAGAGCAGACTGACCTCACTCTGTCAATGTAACACACCCAGGGAAGAGCAGACTGTCCCCACTCTGTCAATGTAACACACCCAGGGAAGAGCAGACTGACCCCACTCTGTCAATGTAACACACCCAGGGGAGAGCAGACTGACCCCTCTCCCTCCGTGTAACTCACCCAGGGAAGAGCAGACTGACCCCACTCTTTCAATGTAACACACCCAGGGAAGAGCAGACTGACCCCACTCCATCAATGTAACATACCCGGGGAAGAGCAGACTGACCCCACCCTGTCAATATAACGCACCCAGGGACGAGCAGACAGACCCCACTCTGTCAATGTAACACACGCAGGGGAGACCAGAGTGACCCCTCTCTCTCAATGTAACTCACCTAGGGAAGAGCAGACTGACCCCACTCTGTCAATGTAACACACCCGGGGAAGAGCAGACTGACCCCACTCTGTGAATGTAACACAACCAGGGAAGGGCAGACTGACCCCACTCTGTGAATGTAACACAATCAGGGAAGGGCAGACTGACCCCACTCTGTCAATGTAACATACTCAGGGAATAGCAGTCTGACCCCACTCTGTCAATGTATCACACCCAGGGGAGAGCAAACTGACCCAACCCTGTCAATGTACCTCACCCAGGGAAGAGCAGACTGACCTCACTCTGTCAATGTAACACACCGCGGGAAGAGCAGACTGACCCCTCTCTGTCAATGTAACACACCCAAGGAAGAGCAGTCTGACCCCACTCTGTCATTGTAACACAGCCAGGGAAGAGCAGACTGACCCCTCTCTGTCAATGTAACTCACACAGGGACCAGAAGATTGACCTCACTCGGTCAATGTAACATACCCAGGGAAGAGCAGACTGACCCCACTCTGTCAATGTAACACACCCAGGGAAGAGCAGACTGACCCCACTCTGTCAATGTCACGCACCCAGGGAAGAGCAGACAGACCCCGTTCTGTCAATGTACCACACCCAGGGAAGAACAGACTGACCCCACTCTGTCAATGTAACACACCCAGGGAAGAGCAGACTGACCCCACTCTGTCAGTGTAACACACCCAGGGAAGAGCAGACTGACCCCACACTGTCAAAGTAACACACCCAGAGAAGAGCGGACTGATCCCACTCTGTCAATGTAACCCACCCAGTGAAGAGCAGACTGACCCCTCTCCCTCCATGTAACTCACCCAGGGAAGAGCAGACTGACCGCACTCTGTCAATGTAACACACCCAGGGAAGAGCAGACTGACCCCAATCTGTCAATGTGACACTCAGTGAAGTGCAGACTGACCCCACTCTGTCAATGTGACACTCTCAGGGAAGAGCAGACTGACCGCACTCTGTCAATGTGAGACTCTCAGGGAAGAGCAGACTGACCCCACTCTGTCAAACTAACACACCCAGGGAAGAACAGACTGACCCCACTCGGTCAATGTAACCCACCCAGGGAAGAGCAGACTGACCCCACTCTGTCAATGTATCACACCCAGGGAAGAGCCGACTGAACCAACCCTGTCAATGTAACACACTCAGGGAAGAGCAGACTGACCTCACTCTGTCAATGTAACACACCCAGGGAAGAGCAGACTGTCCCCACTCTGTCAATGTAACACACCCAGGGAAGAGCAGACTGACCCCACTCTGTCAATGTAACACACCCAGGGGAGAGCAGACTGACCCCTCTCCCTCCGTGTAACTCACCCAGGGAAGAGCAGACTGACCCCACTCTTTCAATGTAACACACCCAGGGAAGAGCAGACTGACCCCACTCCATCAATGTAACATACCCGGGGAAGAGCAGACTGACCCCACCCTGTCAATATAACGCACCCAGGGACGAGCAGACAGACCCCACTCTGTCAATGTAACACACCCAGGGGAGACCAGAGTGACCCCTCTCTCTCAATGTAACTCACCTAGGGAAGAGCAGACTGACCCCACTCTGTCAATGTAACACACCCGGGGAAGAGCAGACTGACCCCACTCTGTGAATGTAACACAACCAGGGAAGGGCAGACTGACCCCACTCTGTGAATGTAACACAATCAGGGAAGGGCAGACTGACCCCACTCTGTCAATGTAACATACTCAGGGAATAGCAGTCTGACCCCACTCTGTCAATGTATCACACCCAGGGGAGAGCAGACTGACCCAACCCTGTCAATGTACCTCACCCAGGGAAGAGCAGACTGACCTCACTCTGTCAATGTAACACACCGCGGGAAGAGCAGACTGACCCCTCTCTGTCAATGTAACACACCCAAGGAAGAGCAGTCTGACCCCACTCTGTCATTGTAACACAGCCAGGGAAGAGCAGACTGACCCCTCTCTGTCAATGTAACTCACACAGGGACCAGAAGATTGACCTCACTCGGTCAATGTAACATACCCAGGTAAGAGCAGACTGACCCCACTCTGTCAATGTAACACACCCAGGGAAGAGCAGACTGACCCCACTCTGTCAATGTCACGCACCCAGGGAAGAGCAGACTGACCCCACACTTTCAATGTAACACATCCAGAGAATAGCAGACTGACCGCACTCGGTCAATGTAAACCTCCCAGGGAAGAGCAGACTGACCCTTGTCTGTCAATGTAACACACCCAGGGAAGAGCAGATTTACCCCACTCTGTCAATGTAACAGACCCAGGGAAGAGCAGACTGACCCCACTCTGTCAATGTAACACACCCAGGGAAGAGCAGACAGACCCCGTTCTGTCAATATACCACACCCAGGGAAGAACAGACTGACGTCACTCTGTCAATGTTACACACCGCGGGAAGAGCAGACTGACCCCACTCTGTCAATGTAACACACCCAAGGAAGAGCAGTCTGACCCCACTCTGTCATTGTAACACACCCAGGGAAGAGCAGACTGTCCCCACTCTGTCAATGTAACACACCCAGGGAAGAGCAGACTGACCCCACTCTGTCAATGTAACACATCCAGGGAAGACCAGACTGACCCCTCTCCCTCCGTGTAACTCACCCAGGGAATAGCAGACTGACCCCACTCTGTCAATGTAACACATCCAGGGAAGAGCATACTGACCCCACTCTGTTAATGCAACACACCCACGGGAGAGCAGACTGACCCCTCTCTCTCCATGTAACTCACCCAGGGAAGATAGACTGACCCCACACTGTCAATGTAACACATTCAGGGAAAAGCAGACTGACCCCACTCTGTCAATGTAACACACCCAGGGAAGAGCAGACTGACCCCACTCTGTCAATATCACAGACCCTGGGAAGAGCAGACTGACCCCCCTCTGTCAATGTAACACACCCAGGGAAGAGCAGACTGACCCTACACTGTCAATGCAACACACCTAGAGAAGAGCAGACTGACCCCACTCTGACAATGTAACCCACCTAGGGAAGAGCAGACTGACCCCACTCTGTCAATGTAACACACCCAGGGAAGAGCAGACTGACCCCACTCTGTCAGTGTAACACACCCAGGGAAGAGCAGACTGACCCCACTCTGTCAATGTAACACACCCAGGGAAGAGCGGACTGACCCCACTCTGTCAATGTAACCCACCCAGTGAAGAGCAGACTGACCCCTCTCCCTCCATGTAACTCACCCAGGGAAAAGCAGACTGACCCCATTCTGTCAATGTAACCCTCCCAGGGAAGAGCAGACTGACCCCACTCTGTCATTATCACAGACCCAGGGAAGAGCAGACTGACCCCACACTGTCAAAGTAACACACCCAGAGAAGAGCGGACTGATCCCACTCTGTCAATGTAACCCACCCAGTGAAGAGCAGACTGACCCCTCTCCCTCCATGTAACTCACCCAGGGAAAAGCAGACTGAGCCCATTCTGTCAATGTAACCCTCCCAGGGAAGAGCAGACTGACCGCACTCTGTCAATGTAACACACCCAGGGAAGAGCAGACTGACCCCAATCTGTCAATGTGACACTCAGTGAAGTGCAGACTGACCCCACTCTGTCAATGTGACACTCTCAGGGAAGAGCAGACTGACCGCACTCTGTCAATGTGAGACTCTCAGGGAAGAGCAGACTGACCCCACTCTGTCAAACTAACACACCCAGGGAAGAACAGACTGACCCCACTCGGTCAATGTAACCCACCCAGGGAAGAGCAGACTGACCCCACTCTGTCAATGTATCACACCCAGGGGAGAGCAGACTGAACCAACCCTGTCAATGTAACTCACCCAGGGAAGAGCAGACTGACCTCACTGTGTCAATGTTACACACCGCGGGAAGAGCAGACTGACCCCACTCTGTCAATGTAACACACCCAAGGAAAAGCAGTCTGACCCCACTCTGTCATTGTAACACAGCCAGGGAAGAGCAGATTGACCCCTCTCTGTCAATGTAACTCACCCAGGGAACAGAAGATTGACCTCACTCGGACAATGTAACATACCCAGGGAAGAGCAGACTAACCCCATTCTTTCAATGTAACACACCCAGGGACGAGCAGACTGACCCCACTCTGTCAATGTAACATACCCAGGGAAGACCAGACTGACCCCTCTCCCTCCATGTAACTCACTCAGGGAATAGCAGACTGACCCCACTCTTTCAATGTAACACACCCAGGGAAGAGCAGACTGACCCCACTCTGTCAATGCAACACACCCAGGGGAGAGCAGACTGACCCCTCTCTCTCCATGTAACTCACCCAGGGAAGATAGACTGACGCCACCCTGTCAATGTAACACACCCAGGGAAAAGCAGACTGACCCCACTCTGTCAATGTAACACACCCAGGGAAGAGCAGACTGACCCCACTCTGTCAATATCACAGAACCTGGGAAGAGCAGACTGACCCCGCTCTGTCAATGTAACACACCCAGGGAAGAGCAGACTGACCCTACACTGTCAATGCAACACACCTAGGGAAGAGCAACTGACCCCACTCTGACAATGTAACCCACCCAGGGAAGAGCAGACTGACCCCACTCTGTCAATGTAACACACCCAGGGAAGAGCAGACTGACCCCACTCTGTCAGTGTAACACACCCAGGGAAGAGCAGACTGACCCCACTCTGTCAATGTAACACACCCAGGGAAGAGCGGACTGACCCCACTCTGTCAATGTAACCCACCCAGTGAAGAGCAGACTGACCCCTCTCCCTCCATGTAAATCACCCAGGGAAAAGCAGACTGACCCCATTCTGTCAATGTAACCCAACCAGGGAAGAGCAGACTGACCCCACTCTGTCATTATCACAGACCCAGGGAAGAGCAGACTCACCCAACTCTGTCAATGTAACACACCCAGGGGAGACCAGAGTGACCCCTCTCTCTCAATGTAACTCACCTAGGGAAGAACAGACTGACCCCACTCTGTCAAAGTAACACACTCAGGGAAGAGCAGACTCTTCCCGCTCTGTCAAAGTAACACACTCAGGGAAGAGCAGACTGACCTCACTCTGTCAATGTAACACACCCAGGGAAGAGCAGACTGCCCCACTCTGTCAATGTAACACACCCAGGGAAGAGCAGACTGACCCCACTCTGTCAATGTAACACACCCAGGGGAGAGCAGACTGACACCTCTCCCTCCGTGTAACTCACCCAGGGAAGAGCAGACTGACCCCACTCTTTCAATGTAACACACCCAGGGAAGAGCAGACTGACCCCACTCCATCAATGTAACACACCCGGGGAAGAGCAGACTGACCCCACCCTGTCAATATAACGCACCCAGGGAAGAGCAGACAGACCCCACTCTGTCAATGTAACACACCCAGGGAAGAGCAGACTGACCCCACTCTGTGAATGTAAAACAACCAGGGAAGGGCAGATTGACCCCTCTCTGTCAATGTAACTCACCCAGGGAACAGAAGATTGACCTCACTCGGTCAATGTAACATACCCAGGGAAGAGCAGACTAACCCCATTCTTTCAATGTAACACACCCAGGGAAGACCAGACTGACCCCTCTCCCTCCGTGTAACTCACCCAGGGAATAGCAGACTGACCCCACTCTTTCAATGTAACACACCCAGGGAAGAGCAGACTGACCCCACTCTGTCAATGCAACACACCCAGGGGTGAGCAGACTGACCCCTCTCTCTCCATGTAACCCACCCAGGGAAGATAGACTGACCCCACCCTGTCAATGTAACACACCCAGGGAAAAGCAGACTGACCCCACTCTGTCAATGTAACACACCCAGGGAAGAGCAGACTGACCCCACTCTGTCAATATCACAGACCCTGGGAAGAGCAGACTGACCCCCCTCTCTCAATGTAACACACCCAGGGAAGAGCAGACTGACCCTACACTGTCAATGCAACACACCTAGGGAAGAGCAGACTGACCCCACTCTGACAATGTAACCCACCCAGGGAAGAGGAGACTGACCCCACTCTGTCAATGTAACACACCCAGGGAAGAGCAGACTGACCCCACTCTGTCAGTGTAACACACCCAGGGAAGAGCAGACTGATCCCACTCTGTCAATGTAACACACCCAGGGAAGAGCGGACTGACCCCACTCTGTCAATGTAACCCACCCAGTGAAGAGCAGACTGACCCCTCTCCCTCCATGTAACTCACCCAGGGAAAAGCAGACTGAACCCAATTCTGTCAATGTAACCCACCCAGGGAAGAGCAGACTGACCCCACTCTGTCATTATCACAGACCCAGGGAAGAGCAGACTCACCCAGCTCTGTCAATGTAACACACCCAGGGGAGACCAGAGTGACCCCTCTCTCTCAATGTAACTCACCTAGGGAAGAACAGACTGACCCCACTCTGTCAAAGTAACACACTCAGGGAAGAGCAGACTCTTCCCACTCTGTCAAAGTAACACACTCAGGGAAGAGCAGACTGACCTCACTCTGTCAATGTAACACACCCAGGGAAGAGCAGACTGTCCCCACTCTGTCAATGTAACACACCCAGGGAAGAGCAGACTGACCCCACTCTGTCAATGTAACATACCCAGGGGAGAGCAGACTGACCCCTCTCCCTCCGTGTAACTCACCCAGGGAAGAGCAGACTGACCCCACTCTTTCAATGTAACACACCCAGGGAAGAGCAGACTGACCCCACTCCATCAATGTAACATACCCGGGGAAGAGCAGACTGACCCCACCCTGTCAATATAACGCACCCAGGGACGAGCAGACAGACCCCACTCTGTCAATGTAACACACCCAGGGAAGAGCAGACTGACCCCACTCTGTGAATGTAACACAACCAGGGAAGGGCAGACTGACCCCACTCTCTCAATGTAACATACTCAGGGAATAGCAGTCTGACCCCACTCTGTCAATGTATCACACCCAGGGGAGAGCAGACTGACCCCACCCTGTCAATGTAACTCACCCAGGGAAGAGCAGACTGACCTCACTCTGTCAATGTAACGCACCGCGGGAAGAGCAGACTGACCCCACTCTGTCAATGTAACACACCCAGGGAAGAGCAGACTGACCCCACTCTGTCAATATCACAGACCCTGGGAAGAGCAGACTGACCCCCCTCTGTCAATGTAACACACCCAGGGAAGAGCAGACTGACCCTACACTGTCAATGCAACACACCTAGAGAAGAGCAGACTGACCCCACTCTGACAATGTAACCCACCTAGGGAAGAGCAGACTGACCCCACTCTGTCAATGTAACACACCCAGGGAAGAGCAGACTGACCCCACTCTGTCAGTGTAACACACCCAGGGAAGAGCAGACTGACCCCACTCTGTCAATGTAACACACCCAGGGAAGAGCGGACTGACCCCACTCTGTCAATGTAACCCACCCAGTGAAGAGCAGACTGACCCCTCTCCCTCCATGTAACTCACCCAGGGAAAAGCAGACTGACCCCATTCTGTCAATGTAACCCTCCCAGGGAAGAGCAGACTGACCCCACTCTGTCATTATCACAGACCCAGGGAAGAGCAGACTGACCCCACTCTGTGAATGTAAAACAACCAGGGAAGGGCAGATTGACCCCTCTCTGTCAATGTAACTCACCCAGGGAACAGAAGATTGACCTCACTCGGTCAATGTAACATACCCAGGGAAGAGCAGACTAACCCCATTCTTTCAATGTAACACACCCAGGGAAGTGCAGACTGACCCCACTCTGTCAATGTAACACACCCAGGGAAGACCAGACTGACCCCTCTCCCTCCGTGTAACTCACCCAGGGAATAGCAGACTGACCCCACTCTTTCAATGTAACACACCCAGGGAAGAGCAGACTGACCCCACTCTGTCAATGCAACACACCCAGGGGTGAGCAGACTGACCCCTCTCTCTCCATGTAACCAACCCAGGGAAGATAGACTGACCCCACCCTGTCAATGTAACACACCCAGGGAAAAGCAGACTGACCCCACTCTGTCAATGTAACACACCCAGGGAAGAGCAGACTGACCCCACTCTGTCAATATCACAGACCCTGGGAAGAGCAGACTGACCCCCCTCTCTCAATGTAACACACCCAGGGAAGAGCAGACTGACCCTACACTGTCAATGCAACACACCTAGGGAAGAGCAGACTGACCCCACTCTGACAATGTAACCCACCCAGGGAAGAGGAGACTGACCCCACTCTGTCAATGTAACACACCCAGGGAAGAGCAGACTGACCCCACTCTGTCAGTGTAACACACCCAGGGAAGAGCAGACTGACCCCACTCTGTCAATGTAACACACCCAGGGAAGAGCGGACTGACCCCACTCTGTCAATGTAACCCACCCAGTGAAGAGCAGACTGACCCCTCTCCCTCCATGTAACTCACCCAGGGAAAAGCAGACTGAACCCAATTCTGTCAATGTAACCCACCCAGGGAAGAGCAGACTGACCCCACTCTGTCATTATCACAGACCCAGGGAAGAGCAGACTCACCCAGCTCTGTCAATGTAACACACCCAGGGGAGACCAGAGTGACCCCTCTCTCTCAATGTAACTCACCTAGGGAAGAACAGACTGACCCCACTCTGTCAAAGTAACACACTCAGGGAAGAGCAGACTCTTCCCACTCTGTCAAAGTAACACACTCAGGGGAGAGCAGACTGACCCCTCTCCCTCCGTGTAACTCACCCAGGGAAGAGCAGACTGACCCCACCCTGTCAATGTAACTCACCCAGGGAAGAGCAGACTGACCTCACTCTGTCAATGTAACGCACCGCGGGAAGAGCAGACTGACCCCACTCTGTCAATGTAACACACCCAAGGAAGAGCAGTCTGACCCCACTCTGTCATTGTAACACAGCCAGGGAAGAGCAGACTGACACCTCTCTGTCAATGTAACTCACCCAGGGACCAGAAGATTGACCTCACTCGGTCAATGTAACATACCCAGGGAAGAGCAGACTAACCCCACTCTGTCAATGTAACACACCCAGGGAAGAGCAGACTGACCCCACTCTGTCAATGTAACACACCCAGGGAAGAGCAGACTGACCCCACTCTGTCAATGTCACGCACACAGGGAAGAGCAGACTGACGCCACACTTTCAATGTAACACATCCAGAGAAGAGCAGACTGACCGCACTCGGTCAATGTAAACCACCCAGGGAAGAGCAGACTGACCCCTCTCTGTCAATGGAACACACCCAGGGAAGAGCAGATTTACCCCACTCTGTCAATGTAACAGACCCAGGGAAGAGCAGACTGACCCCATTCTGTCAATGTAACACACCCAGGGAAGAACAGACTGACCCCACTCTGTCAATGTCAGACACCCAGGGGAGAGCAGACTTACCCCACTCTGTCAATGTAACACACCCAGGGAAGAGCAGATTGACCCCAATCTGTCAATGTAACACACCCAGGGAAGAGCAGACTGACCCCACTCTGTCAATGTAACACACCCACGGAAGAGCAGACATACCCCGTTCTGTCAATGTAACACACCCAGGGAAGAACAGACTGACCCCACTCTGTCAATGTAACACACCCAGGGAAGAGCAGACTGACCCCAGACTGTCAAAGTAACACACCCAGAGAAGAGCGGACTGATCCCACTCTGTCAATGTAACCCACCCAGTGAAGAGCAGACTGACCCCTCTCCCTCCATGTAACTCACCCAGGGAAGAGCAGACTGACCGCACTCTGTCAATGTAACACACCCAGGGAAGAGCAGACTGACCCCAATCTGTCAATGTGACACTCTCAGTGAAGAGCAGACTGGCCCCACTCTGTCAATGTGACACTCTCAGGGAAGAGCAGACTGACCGCAATCTGTCAATGTGAGACTCTCAGTGAAGAGCAGACTGGCCCCACTCTGTCAATGTGACACTCTCAGTGAAGAGCAGACTGACCCCTCTCCCTCCATGTAACTCACCCAGGGAAGAGCAGACTGACCCCACTCTGTCAAAGTAACACACCCAGGGAAGAACAGACTGACCCCACTCTGTCAATGTAACCCACCCAAGGAAGAGCAGACTGACCCCTCTCCCTCCGTGTAACTCACCCAGGGAAGAGCAGACTGACCCCACTCTTTAAATGTAACACACCCAGGGAAGAGCAGATGACCCCACTCCATCAATGTAACACACCCGGGGAAGAGCAGACTGACCCCACTCTGTCAATTTTACACACCGCGGGAAGAGCAGACTGACCCCACTCTGTCAATGTAACACACCCAAGGAAGAGCAGTCTGACCCCACTCTGTCATTGTAACACAGCCAGGGAAGAGCAGATTGACCCCTCTCTGTCAATGTAACTCACCCAGGGAACAGAAGATTGACCTCACTCGGTCAATGTAACATACCCAGGGAAGAGCAGACTAACCCCATTCTTTCAATGTAACACACCCAGGGAAGAGCAGACTGACCCCACTCTGTCAATGTCACGCACCCAGGGAAGAGCAGACTGACCTCACTCTGTCAATGTAACACACGCAGGGAAGAGCAGACTGTCCCCACTCTTTCAATGTAACACACCCACGGAAGAGCAGACTGACCCCACTCTGTCAATGTAACACACCCAGGGAAGAGCAGACTGACCCCTCTCCCTCCGTGTAACTCACCCAGGGAAGAGCAGACTGACCCCACTCTTTCAATGTAACACACCCAGGGAAGAGCAGACTGACCCCACTCCATCACTGTAACACACCCGGGGAAGAGCAGACTGACCACACCCTGTCAATGTAATGCACCCAGGGAAGAGCAGACAGACCCCACTCTGTCAATGTAGCACACCCAGAGAAGAGCAGACTGAACCCACTCTGTCAATGTAACACAACCAGGGAAGGGCAGACTGAACCCACTCTGTCAATGTAACATACTCAGGGAATAGCAGTCTGACCCCACTCTGTCAATGTATCACACCCAGGGGAGAGCAGACTGACCCCACACTGTCAATGTAACTCACCCAGGGAAGAGCAGACTGACCTCACTCTGTCAAAGTAACACACCGCGGGAAGAGCAGACTGACCCCACTCTGTCAATGTAACACACCCAAGGAAGAGCAGCCTGACCCCACTCTGTCATTGTAACACAGCCAGGGCAGAGCAGACTGACCCCACTCTGTCAATGTAACACACCCAGGGAAGAGCGGACTGACCCCACTCTGTCAATGCAACATACCCAGGGAAGATCAGACTGACCCCACTCGGTCAATGCAACACCCCCAGGGAAGCGCAGACTGACCCAACTCTGTCAATGTAACACACCCAGGGAAGAGCAGACTGACCCCACCCTGTCAATGTAACACACCCAGGGAAGAGCAGACACACCCCACTCTGTCAATGGAACATACTCAGGGAATAACAGTCTGACCCCACTCTGTCAATGTATCACACCCAGGGGAGAGCAGACTGAACCAACCCAGTCAATGTAACTCACCCAGGGAAGAGCAGACTGACGTCACTCTGTCAATGTTACACACCGCGGGAAGAGCAGACTGACCCCACTCTGTCAATGTAACACACCCAAGGAAGAGCAGTCTGACCCCACTCTGCCATTGTAACACACCCAGGGAAGACCAGACTGACCCCTCTCCCTCCGTGTAACTCACCCAGGGAATAGCAGACTGACCCCACTCTTTCAATGTAACACACCCAGGGAAGAGCATACTGACCCCACTCTGTCAATGCAACACACCCAGGGGAGAGCAGACTGACCCCTCTCTCTCCATGTAACTCACCCAGGGAAGATAGACTGACCCCACACTGTCAATGTAACACACTCAGGGAAAAGCAGACTGACCCCACTCTGTCAATGTAACACACCCAGGGAAGAGCAGACTGACCCCACTCTGTAAATATCACAGACCCTGGGAAGAGCAGACTGACCCCCCTCTGTCAATGTAACACACCCAGGGAAGAGCAGACTGACCCTACACTGTCAATGCAACACACCTAGGGAAGAGCAGACTGACCCCACTCTGACAATGTAACCCACCTAGGGAAGAGCAGACTGACCCCACTCTGTCAATGTAACACACCCAGGGAAGAGCAGACTGACCCCACTCTGTCAGTGTAACACACCCAGGGAAGAGCAGACTGACCCCACTCTGTCAATGTAACACACCCAGGGAAGAGCGGACTGACCCCACTCTGTCAATGTAACCCACCCAGTGAAGAGCAGACTGACCCCTCTCCCTCCATGTAACTCACCCAGGGAAAAGCAGACTGACCCCATTCTGTCAATGTAACCCTCCCAGGGAAGTGCAGACTGACCCCACTCTGTCATTATCACAGACCCAGGGAAGAGCAGACTCACCCAACTCTGTCAATGTAACACACCCAGGGGAGACCAGAGTGACCCCTCTCTCTCAATGTAACTCACCTAGGGAAGAGCAGACTGACCCCACTCTGTCAATGTAACACACCCGGGGAAGAGCAGACTGACCCCACTCTGTGAATGTAACACAACCAGGGAAGGGCAGACTGACCCCACTCTGTGAATGTAACACAATCAGGGAAGGGCAGACTGACCCCACTCTGTCAATGTAACATACTCAGGGAATAGCAGTCTGACCCCACTCTGTCAATGTATCACACCCAGGGGAGAGCAAACTGACCCAACCCTGTCAATGTACCTCACCCAGGGAAGAGCAGACTGACCTCACTCTGTCAATGTAACACACCGCGGGAAGAGCAGACTGACCCCTCTCTGTCAATGTAACACACCCAAGGAAGAGCAGTCTGACCCCACTCTGTCATTGTAACACAGCCAGGGAAGAGCAGACTGACCCCTCTCTGTCAATGTAACTCACACAGGGACCAGAAGATTGACCTCACTCGGTCAATGTAACATACCCAGGGAAGAGCAGACTGACCCCACTCTGTCAATGTAACACACCCAGGGAAGAGCAGACTGACCCCACTCTGTCAATGTCACGCACCCAGGGAAGAGCAGACAGACCCCGTTCTGTCAATGTACCACACCCAGGGAAGAACAGACTGACCCCACTCTGTCAATGTAACACACCCAGGGAAGAGCAGACTGACCCCACTCTGTCAGTGTAACACACCCAGGGAAGAGCAGACTGACCCCACACTGTCAAAGTAACACACCCAGAGAAGAGCGGACTGATCCCACTCTGTCAATGTAACCCACCCAGTGAAGAGCAGACTGACCCCTCTCCCTCCATGTAACTCACCCAGGGAAGAGCAGACTGACCGCACTCTGTCAATGTAACACACCCAGGGAAGAGCAGACTGACCCCAATCTGTCAATGTGACACTCAGTGAAGTGCAGACTGACCCCACTCTGTCAATGTGACACTCTCAGGGAAGAGCAGACTGACCGCTCTCTGTCAATGTGAGAGTCTCAGGGAAGAGCAGACTGACCCCACTCTGTCAAACTAACACACCCAGGGAAGAACAGACTGACCCCACTCGGTCAATGTAACCCACCCAGGGAAGAGCAGACTGACCCCACTCTGTCAATGTATCACACCCAGGGGAGAGCCGACTGAACCAACCCTGTCAATGTAACTCACCCAGGGAAGAGCAGACTGACCTCACTGTGTCAATGTTACACACCGCGGGAAGAGCAGACTGACCCCACTCTGTCAATGTAACACACCCAACGAAAAGCAGTCTGACCCCACTCTGTCATTGTAACACAGCCAGGGAAGAGCAGATTGACCCCTCTCTGTCAATGTAACTCACCCAGGGAACAGAAGATTGACCTCACTCGGACAATGTAACATACCCAGGGAAGAGCAGACTAACCCCATTCTTTCAATGTAACACACCCAGGGACGAGCAGACTGACCCCACTCTGTCAATGTAACACACCCAGGGAAGACCAGACTGACCCCTCTCCCTCCATGTAACTCACTCAGGGAATAGCAGACTGACCCCACTCTTTCAAAGTAACACACCCAGGGAAGAGCAGACTGACCCCACTCTGTCAATGCAACACACCCAGGGGAGAGCAGACTGACCCCTCTCTCTCCATGTAACTCACCCAGGGAAGATAGACTGACCCCACCCTGTCAATGTAACACACCCAGGGAAAAGCAGACTGACCCCACTCTGTCAATGTAACACACCCAGGGAAGAGCAGACTGTCCCCACTCTGTCAATATCACAGACCCTGGGAAGAGCAGACTGACCCCGCTCTGTCAATGTAACACACCCAGGGAAGAGCAGACTGACCCTACACTGTCAATGCAACACACCTAGGGAAGAGCAACTGACCCCACTCTGACAATGTAACCCACCCAGGGAAGAGCAGACTGACCCCACTCTGTCAATGTAACACACCCAGGGAAGAGCAGACTGACCCCACTCTGTCAGTGTAACACACCCAGGGAAGAGCAGACTGACCCCACTCTGTCAAAGTAACACACTCAGGGAAGAGCAGACTCTTCCCGCTCTGTCAAAGTAACACACTCAGGGAAGAGCAGACTGACCTCACTCTGTCAATGTAACACACCCAGGGAAGAGCAGACTGTCCCCACTCTGTCAATGTAACACACCCAGGGAAGAGCAGACTGACCCCACTCTGTCAATGTAACACACCCAGGGGAGAGCAGACTGACACCTCTCCCTCCGTGTAACTCACCCAGGGAAGAGCAGACTGACCCCACTCCATCAATGTAACACACCCGGGGAAGAGCAGACTGTCCCCACTCTGTCAATGTAACACACCCAGGGAAGAGCAGACTGACCCCACTCTGTCAATGTAACACACCCAGGGGAGAGCAGACTGACACCTCTCCCTCCGTGTAACTCACCCAGGGAAGAGCAGACTGACCCCACTCCATCAATGTAACACACCCGGGGAAGAGCAGACTGACCCCTCTCCCTCCATGTAAATCACCCAGGGAAAAGCAGACTGACCCCATTCTGTCAATGTAACCCACACAGGGAAGAGCAGACTGACCCCACTCTGTCATTATCACAGACCCAGGGAAGAGCAGACTCACCCAACTCTGTCAATGTAACACACCCAGGGGAGACCAGAGTGACCCCTCTCTCTCAATGTAACTCACCTAGGGAAGAACAGACTTACCCCACTCTGTCAAAGTAACACACTCAGGGAAGAGCAGACTCTTCCCGCTCTGTCAAAGTAACACACTCAGGGAAGAGCAGACTGACCTCACTCTGTCAATGTAACACACCCAGGGAAGAGCAGACTGTCCCCACTCTGTCAATGTAACACACCCAGGGAAGAGCAGACTGACCCCACTCTGTCAATGTAACACACCCAGGGGAGAGCAGACTGACACCTCTCCCTCCGTGTAACTCACCCAGGGAAGAGCAGACTGACCCCACTCCATCAATGTAACACACCCGGGGAAGAGCAGACTGACCCCACCCTGTCAATATAACGCACCCAGGGAAGAGCAGACAGACCCCACTCTGTCAATGTAACACACCCAGGGAAGAGCAGACTGACCCCACTCTGTGAATGTAAAACAACCAGGGAAGGGCAGATTGACCCCTCTCTGTCAATGTAACTCACCCAGGGAACAGAAGATAGACCTCACTCGGTCAATGTAACATACCCAGGGAAGAGCAGACTAACCCCATTCTTTCAATGTAACACACCCAGGGAAGAGCAGACTGACCCCACTCTTTCAATGTAACACACCCAGGGAAGTGCAGACTGACCCCACTCTGTCAATGCAACACACCCAGGGGTGAGCAGACTGACCCCTCTCTCTCCATGTAACCCACCCAGGGAAGATAGACTGACCCCACTCTGTCAATGTAACACACCCAGGGAAAAGCAGACTGACCCCACTCTGTCAATGTAACACACCCAGGGAAGAGCAGACTGACCCCACTCTGTCAATATCACAGACCCTGGGAAGAGCAGACTGACCCCCCTCTCTCAATGTAACACACCCAGGGAAGAGCAGACTGACCCTACACTGTCAATGCAACACACCTAGGGAAGAGCAGACTGACCCCACTCTGACAATGTAACCCACCCAGGGAAGAGGAGACTGACCCCACTCTGTCAATGTAACACACCCAGGGAAGAGCAGACTGACCCCACTCTGTCAGTGTAACACACCCAGGGAAGAGCAGACTGACCCCACTCTGTCAATGTAACACACCCAGGGAAGAGCGGACTGACCCCACTCTGTCAATGTAACCCACCCAGTGAAGAGCAGACTGACCCCTCTCCCTCCATGTAACTCACCCAGGGAAAAGCAGACTGAACCCAATTCTGTCAATGTAACCCACCCAGGGAAGAGCAGACTGACCCCACTCTGTCATTATCACAGACCCAGGGAAGAGCAGACTCACCCAGCTCTGTCAATGTAACACACCCAGGGGAGACCAGAGTGACCCCTCTCTCTCAATGTAACTCACCTAGGGAAGAACAGACTGACCCCACTCTGTCAAAGTAACACACTCAGGGAAGAGCAGACTCTTCCCACTCTGTCAAAGTAACACACTCAGGGAAGAGCAGACTGACCTCACTCTGTCAATGTAACACACCCAGGGAAGAGCAGACTGTCCCCACTCTGTCAATGTAACACACCCAGGGAAGAGCAGACTGACCCCACTCTGTCAATGTAACATACCCAGGGGAGAGCAGACTGACGCCTCTCCCTCCGTGTAACTCACCCAGGGAAGAGCAGACTGACCCCACTCTTTCAATGTAACACACCCAGGGAAGAGCAGACTGACCCCACTCCATCAATGTAACATACCCGGGGAAGAGCAGACTGACCCCACCCTGTCAATATAACGCACCCAGGGACGAGCAGACAGACCCCACTCTGTCAATGTAACACACCCAGGGAAGAGCAGACTGACCCCACTCTGTGAATGTAACACAACCAGGGAAGGGCAGACTGACCCCACTCTCTCAATGTAACATACTCAGGGAATAGCAGTCTGACCCGACTCTGTCAATGTATCACACCCAGGGGAGAGCAGACTGACCCCACCCTGTCAATGTAACTCACCCAGGGAAGAGCAGACTGACCTCACTCTGTCAATGTAACGCACCGCGGGAAGAGCAGACTGACCCCACTCTGTCAATGTAACACACCCAAGGAAGAGCAGTCTGACCCCACTCTGTCATTGTAACACAGCCAGGGAAGAGCAGACTGACACCTCTCTGTCAATGTAACTCACCCAGGGACCAGAAGATTGACCTCACTCGGTCAATGTAACATTCCCAGGGAAGAGCAGACTAACCCCACTCTGTCAATGTAACACACCCAGGGAAGAGCAGACTGACCCCACTCTGTCAATGTAACACACCCAGGGAAGAGCAGACTGACCCCACTCTGTCAATGTCACGCACACAGGGAAGAGCAGACTGACGCCACACTTTCAATGTAACACATCCAGAGAAGAGCAGACTGACCGCACTCGGTCAATGTAAACCACCCAGGGAAGAGCAGACTGACCCCTCTCTGTCAATGGAACACACCCAGGGAAGAGCAGATTTACCCCACTCTGTCAATGTAACAGACCCAGGGAAGAGCAGACTGACCCCATTCTGTCAATGTAACACATCCAGAGAAGAGCAGACTTACCCCACTCTGTCAATGTAACACACCCAGGGAAGAGCAGATTGACCCCAATCTGTCAATGTAACACACCCAGGGAAGAGCAGACTGACCCCACTCTGTCAATGTAACACACCCAGGGAAGAGCAGACAGACCCCGTTCTGTCAATGTAACACACCCAGGGAAGAACAGACTGACCCCACTCTGTCAATGTAACACACCCAGGGAAGAGCAGACTGACCCCACACTGTCAAAGTAACACACCCAGAGAAGAGCGGACTGATCCCACTCTGTCAATGTAACCCACCCAGTGAAGGGCAGACTGACCCCTCTCCCTCCATGTAACTCACCCAGGGAAGAGCAGACTGACCGCACTCTGTCAATTTAACACACCCAGGGAAGAGCAGACTGACCCCAATCTGTCAATGTGACACTCTCAGTGAAGAGCAGACTGGCCCCACTCTGTCAATGTGACACTCTCAGGGAAGAGCAGACTGACCGCACTCTGTCAATGTGAGACTCTCAGCGAAGAGCAGAGTGACCCCATTCTGTCAAAGTAACACACCCAGGGAAGAACAGACTGACCCCACTCTGTCAATGTAACCCACCCAAGGAAGAGCAGACTGACCCCTCTCCCTCCGTGTAACTCACCCAGGGAAGAGCAGACTGACCCCACTCTTTCAATGTAACACACCCAAGGAAGAGCAGATGACCCCACTCCATCAATGTAACACACGCGGGGAAGAGCAGACTGACCCCACTCTGTCAATTTTACACACCGCGGGAAGAGCAGACTGACCCCACTCTGTCAATGTAACACACCCAAGGAAGAGCAGTCTGACCCCACTCTGTCATTGTAACACAGCCAGGGAAGAGCAGATTGACCCCTCTCTGTCAATGTAACTCACCCAGGGAACAGAAGATTGACCTCACTCGGTCAATGTAACACACCCAGGGAAGAGCAGACTGTCCCCACTCTTTCAATGTAACACACCCAGGGAAGAGCAGACTGACCCCACTCTGTCAATGTAACACACCCAGGGAAGAGCAGACTGACCCCTCTCCCTCCGTGTAACTCACCCAGGGAAGAGCAGACTGACCCCACTCTTTCAATGTAACACACCCAGGGAAGAGCAGACTGACCCCACTCTGTCAATGTCACGCACCCAGGGAAGAGCAGACTGACCTCACTCTGTCAATGTAACACACGCAGGGAAGAGCAGACTGTCCCCACTCTTTCAATGTAACACACCCAGGGAAGAGCAGACTGACCCCACTCTGTCAATGTAACACACCCAGGGAAGAGCAGACTGACCCCTCTCCCTCCGTGTAACTCACCCAGGGAAGAGCAGACTGACCCCACTCTTTCAATGTAACACACCCAGGGAAGAGCAGACTGACCCCACTCCATCAATGTAACACACCCGGGGAAGAGCAGACTGACCACACTCTGTCAATGTAGCACACCCAGAGAAGAGCAGACTGACCCCACTCTGTCAATGTAACACAACCAGGGAAGGGCAGACTGAACCCACTCTGTCAATGTAACATACTCAGGGAATAGCAGTCTGACCCCACTCTGTCAACGTAACACACCCAAGGAAGAGCAGTCTGACCCCACTCTGTCATTGTAACACAGCCAGGGAAGAGCAGACTGACCCCTCTCTGTCAATGTAACTCACCCAGGGAACAGAAGATTGACCTCACTCGGTCAATGTAACATACCCAGGGAAGAGCAGACTAACCCCACTCTGTCAATGTAACACACCCAGGGAAGAGCAGACTGACCCCACTCTGTCAATGTAACACACCCAGGGAAGAGCAGACTGACCCATCTCTGTCAATGTCACGCTCCCAGGGAAGATCAGACTGACTGCACTCTGTCAATGTAACACACCCAGGGAAGAGAAGATTGATCCCACGGTGACAATGTAACACACCCAGGGAAGAGCAGACTGACCCCACACTTTCAATGTAACACATCCAGAGAAGAGCAGACTGACCGCACTCGGTCAATGTAACCCACCCAGGGAAGAGCAGACTGACCCCTCTCTGTCAATGTAACACACCCAGGGAAGAGCAGATTTACCCCACTCTGTCAATGTAACAGACCCAGGGAAGAGCAGACTGACCCCACTCTGTCAATGTAACACACCCAGGGAAGAGCAGACTGACCCCATTCTGTCAACGTAACACACCCAGGGAAGAACAGACTGACCCCACTCTGTCAATGTAAGACACCCAGGGGAGAGCAGACTTACCCCACTCTGTCAATGTAACACACCCAGGGAAGAGCAGATTGACCCCACTCTGTCAATGTAACACACCCAGGGAAGAGCAGACTGACCCCACACTGTCAATGTAACTCATCCAGGGAACAGAAGATTGACCTCACTCGGTCAATGTAACATACCCAGGGAAGAGCAGACTAACCCCACTCTGTCAATGTAACATACCCAGGGGAGAGCAGACTGACGCCTCTCCCTCCGTGTAACTCACCCAGGGAAGAGCAGACTGACCCCACTCTTTCAATGTAACACACCCAGGGAAGAGCAGACTGACCCCACTCCATCAATGTAACATACCCGGGGAAGAGCAGACTGACCCCACCCTGTCAATATAACGCACCCAGGGACGAGCAGACAGACCCCACTCTGTCAATGTAACACACCCAGGGAAGAGCAGACTGACCCCACTCTGTGAATGTAACACACCCAGGGAAGAGCAGACTGACCCCATTCTGTCAACGTAACACACCCAGGGAAGAACAGACTGACCCCACTCTGTCAATGTAAGACACCCAGGGGAGAGCAGACTTACCCCACTCTGTCAATGTAACACACCCAGGGAAGAGCAGATTGACCCCACTCTGTCAATGTAACACAGCCAGGGAAGAGCAGACTGACCCCTCTCTGTCAATGTAACTCACCCAGGGAACAGAAGATTGACCTCACTCGGTCAATGTAACATACCCATGGAAGAGCAGACTAACCCCACTCTGTCAATGTAACACACCCAGGGAAGAGCAGACTGACCCCACTCTGTCAATGTAACACACCCAGGGAAGAGCAGACTGACCCATCTCTGTCAATGTCACGCTCCCAGGGAAGATCAGACTGACTGCACTCTGTCAATGTAACACACCCAGGGAAGAGAAGATTGATCCCACGGTGTCAATGTAACACACCCAGGGAAGAGCAGACTGACCCCACACTTTCAATGTAACACATCCAGAGAAGAGCAGACTGACCGCACTCGGTCAATGTATCCCACCCAGGGAAGAGCAGACTGACCCCTCTCTGTCAATGTAACACACCCAGGGAAGAGCAGATTTACCCCACTCTGTCAATGTAACAGACCCAGGGAAGAGCAGACTGACCCCACTCTGTCAATGTAACACACCCAGGGAAGAGCAGACTGACCCCATTCTGTCAACGTAACACACCCAGGGAAGAACAGACTGACCCCACTCTGTCAATGTAAGACACCCAGGGGAGAGCAGACTTACCCCACTCTGTCAATGTAACACACCCAGGGAAGAGCAGATTGACCCCACTCTGTCAATGTAACACACCCAGGGAAGAGCAGACTGACCCCACACTGTCAATGTAACACACCCAGGGAAGAGCAGACAGACCCCGTTCTGTCAATGTAACCCACCCAGGGAAGAACAGACTGACCCCGTTCTGTCAATGTAACACACCACGGGAAGAGCAGACTGACCCCACTCTGTCAGTGTAACACACCCAGGGAAGAGCAGACTGACCCCACTCTGTCAAAGTAACACACCCAGAGAAGAGCGGACTGACCCCACTCTGTCAATGTAACCCACCCAGCGAAGAGTAGACTGACCCCTCTCCCCCCATGTAACTCACCAAGGGAAGAGCAGACTGACCGCACTCTGTCAATGTAACACACCCAGGGAAGAGCAGACTGACCCCAATCTGTCAACGTGACACTCTCAGTGAAGAGCAGACTGACCCCACTCTGTCAATGTGACACTCTCATGGAAGAGCAGACTGCCCGCACTCTGTCAATGTGAGACTCTCAGGGAAGAGCCGACTGACCCCACTCTGTCAAAGTAACACACCCAGGGAAGAGCAGACTGACCCCACTCTGTCAGTGTAACACACCCAGGGAAGAGCAGACTGACCCCTCTCCCTCCATGTACCTCACCCAGGGAAGAGCAGACTGACCCCATTCTGTCAATGTAACCCACCCAGGGATGAGCAGACTGACCGCACTCAGTCAATGTAACCCACCCAGGGAAGAGCAGACTGACCCCACTCTGTCATTATCACAGACCCAGGGAAGAGCAGACTCACCCAACTCTGTCAATGTAACACACCCAGGGGAGACCAGAGTGATCCCTCTATCTCAATGTAACTCACCTAGGGAAGAGCAGACTGACACCACTCTGTTAAAGTAACACACTCAGGGAAGAGCAGACTCTTCCCACTCTGTCAAAGTAACACACTCAGGGGAGAGCAGACTGACCTCACTCTGTCAATGAAACACACCCAGGGAAGAGCAGATTGACCTCACTCTGTCAATGTAACACACCCAAAAAGAGCAGACTGACCCCTCTCCCTCCGTGTAACTCACCCAGGGAAGAGCAGACTGACCCCACTCTTTCAATGTAACACACCCAGGGAAGAGCTGACTGACCCCACTCTGTCAATGTAACACACCCAGGGGAGAGCAGACTGACCCCTCTCTCTCCATGTAACTCACCCAGGGAAGATAGACTGACCCCACTCTGTCAATGTAACACACCCAGGGAAAAGCAGACTGACCCCACTCTGTCAATGTAACACACCCAGGGAAGAGCAGACTGACCCCACTCTGTCAATATCACAGACCCTGGGAAGAGCAGACTGACCCCCCTCTGTCAATGTAACACACCCAGGGAAGAGCAGACTGACCCTACACTGTCAATGCAACACACCCAGGGAAGAGCAGACTGACCCCACTCTGACAATGTAACCCACCCAGGGAAGAGCAGACTGACCCCACTCTGTCAATGTAACAGACCCAGGGAAGAGCAGACTGACCCCACTCTGTCAGTGTAACACACCCAGGGATGAGCAGACTGACCCCACTCTGTCAATGTAACACACCCAGGGAAGAGCGGACTGACCCCATCCTGTCAATGTAACCCACCCAGTGAAGAGCAGACTGACCCCTCTCCCTCCATGTAACTCACCCAGGGAAGAGCAGACTGACCCCATTCTGTCAATGTAACCCACCCAGGGAAGAGCAGACTGACCCCACTCTGTCATTATCACAGACCCAGGGAAGAGCAGACTCACCCAACTCTGTCAATGTAACACACCCAGGGGAGACCAGAGTGACCCCTCTATCTCAATGTAACTCACCTAGGGAAGAGCAGACTGACCCCACTCTGTCAAAGTAACACACTCAGGGAAGAGCAGACTGACCTCATTCTGTCAATGTAACACACCCAGGGAAGAGCAGATTGTCCCCACTCTGTCAATGTAACACACCCAGGGAAGAGCAGACTGACACCACTCTGTCAATGAAACACACCGAGGGAAGAGCAGACTGACCCCTCTCCCTCCGTGTAACTCACCCAGAGAAGAGCAGACTGACCCGACTCTTTCAATGTAACACACCCAGGGAAGAGCAGTCTGACCCCACTCTGTCACTGTAACACAGCCAGGGAAGAACAGACTGACCCCTCTCTGTCAATGTAACTCACCCAGGGAACAGAAGATTGACCTCACTCGGTCAATGTAACATACCCAGGGAAGAGCAGACTAAACCCACTCTGTCAATGTAACACAGCCAGGGAAGAGCAGACTGACCCCACTCTGTCAATGTAACACACCCAGGGAAGAGCAGACTGACCCCACTCTGTCAATGTCACGCACCCAGGGAAGAGCAGACTGACTGCACTCTGTCAATGTAACACACCCAGGGAAGAGCAGATTGATCCCACTGTGTCAATGTAACACACCCACGGAAGAGCAGACTGACCCCACCCTGTCAATGTAACACATCCAGGGAAGAGCAGACTGAACCCCTCGGTCAATGTAACACACCCAGGGAAGAGCAGATTTACCCCACTCTGTCAATGTAACAGACCCAGGGAAGAGCAGACTGACCCCACTCTGTCAATGTAACACACCCAGGGAAGAGCAGACTGACCCCATTCTGACAATGTAACACACCCAGGGAAGAACAGACTGACCCCACTCTGTCAGTGTAACCCACCCAGGGAAGAACAGACTGACCCCACTCTGTCAATGTAACACACCCAGGGAAGAGCAGACTGACCCCACTCTGTCAATGTAACACACCCAGAGAAGAGTGGACTGACCCCACTCTGTCAATGTAACACACCCAGGGAAGAGCAGACTGACCCCACTCTGTCAGTGTAACACACCCAGAGAAGAGCAGACTGACCCCACTCTGTCAATGTAACACACCCTGGGAAGAGCAGACTGACCCCACTCTGTCAATGTAACCCACCCAGTGAAGAGCAGACTGACCCCTCTCCCTCCATGTAACTCACCCAGGGAAGAGCAGACTGACCGCACTCTGTCAATGTAACACACCCAGGGAAGAGCAGACTGACCCAACTCTGTCAATGTAACACACCCAGAGAAGAGCGGACTGACCCCACTCTGTCAATGTAACCCAACCAGTGAAGAGCAGACTGACCCCTCTCCCTCCATGTAACTCACCCAGAGAAGAGCAGACTGACCGCACTCTGTCAATGTAACACACCCAGGGAAGAGCAGACTGACCCCAATCTGTCAATGTGACACTCTCAGTGAAGAGAGACTGACCCCACTCTGTCAATGTGACACTCTCAGGGAAGAGCAGACTTACCGCACTCTGTCAATTTGAGATTCTCAGGGAAGAGCAGACTGACCCCACTCTGTCAATGCAACATACCCAGGGAAGATCAGACTGACCCCACTCTGTCAATGTTACACACCCAGGGAAGAGCAGACTGACCCCACTCTGTCAATGTTACACACCCAGGGAAGAGCAGACTGACCTCACTCTGTCAATGTCACACACCCAGGGAAGATCTGACTGACCCCACTCTGTCAATGTAACACACCCAAAAAAGAGCAGACTGATCCCACTCTGTCAATGTAACACACTCAAAAAAGAGCAGACTGACCGCACTCTGCCAATGTAACTTACCCAGGTAAGAGCAGACTGACCCCACCCTGTCAATGTAACACACCCAGTGAAGGGCAGACAGACCCCACTCTGTCAATGTACCACACCCAGGGAAGAGCAGACTGACCCCACTCTGTCAATGTAACACACCCAGGGAAGAGCAGCCTGACCCCACTCTGTCAATGTCTCACACCCAGGGAAGAACAGACTGACCCCACTCTGTCAATGTGACACTCTCAGGGAAGAGCAGACCGACCGCACTCTGTCAATGTAACAAACCGAGGGAACAGCAGACTGACCCCACTGTGTCAATGTAACACACCCAGGGAAGAGCAGACTGACCCCACTCTGTCAAAGTAACACACTCAGGGAAGAGCAGACACTTCCCACTCTGTCAAAGTAACATACTCAGGGAAGAGAAGACTGACCTCACTCTGTCAATGTAACACACCCAGGGAAGAGCAGACTGTCCCCACTCTGTCAATGTAACACAACCAGGGAAGAGCAGACTGACCCCACTCTGACAATGTAACACACCCAGGGAAGAGCAGACTGACCCCTCTCCCTCCGTGTAACTCACCCAGGGAAGAGCAGACTGACCCCACTCTTTCAATGTAACACACCCAGGGAAGAGCAGACTGACCCCACTCCGTCAATGTAACACACCCGGGGAAGAGCAGACTGACCCCACTCTGTCAATGTAACACACCCAGGGAAGAGCAGACTGACCCCACTCTGTCAGTGTAACACACCCAGTGAAGAGCGGACTGACCCCACTCTGTCAATGTAACACACCCAGAGAAGAGCAGACTGACCCCACTCTGTCAATGTAACACACCCAGGGAAGAGCAGACTGACCGCACTCTGTCAATGTAACACACCCAGGGAAGAGCAGACTGACCCCACTCTGTCAATGTAACACACCCAGAGAAGAGCGGACTGACCCCACTCTGTCAATGTAACACACACAGGGAAGAGCAGACTGACCCCAATCTGTCAATGTGACACTCTCAGGGAAGAGCAGACTTACCGCACTCTGTCAATGTGAGATTCTCAGGGAAGAGCAGACTGACCCCACTCTGTCAATGCAACATACCCAGGGAAGATCAGACTGACCCCACTCTGTCAATGTTACACACCCAGGGAAGAGCAGACTGACCCCACTCTGTCAATGTAACACACCCAGGGAAGAGCAGACTGACCTCACTCTGTCAATGTCACACACCCAGGGAAGATCAGAATGACCCCACTCTGTCAATGTAACACACCCAAAAAAGAGCAGTCTGATCCCACTCTGTCAATGTAACACACTCAAAAAAGAGCAGACTGACCGCACTCTGCCAATGTAACTCACCCAGATAAGAGCAGACTGACCCCACCCTGTCAATGTAACACACCCAGTGAAGGGCAGACTGACCCCACTCTGTCAATGTACCACACCCAGGGAAGAGCAGACTGACCCCACTCTGTCAATGTAACACACCCAGGGAAGAGCAGCCTGACCCCACTGTGTCAATGTCTCACACCCAGGGAAGAGCAGACTGACCCCACTCTGTCAATGTGACACTCTCAGGCAAGAGCAGACTGACTGCGCTCTGTCAATGTGACACTCTCAGGGAAGAGCAGACTGACCCCACTCTGTCAATGTAACACTCCCTGGGAAGAGCAGACTGACCCCACTCTGTCAATGTAACGCACCCAGTGAAGAGCAGACTGACCCCTCTCCCTCCATGTAACTCACCCAGGGAAGAGCAGACTGACCGCACTCTGTCAATGTAACACACCCAGGGAAGAGCAGACTGACCCAACTCTGTCAATGTAACACACCCAGAGAAGAGCGGACTGACCCCACTCTGTCAATGTAACCCAACCAGTGAAGAGCAGACTGACCCCGCTCCCTCCATGTAACTCACCCAGGGAAGAGCAGACTGACCGCACTCTGTCAATGTAACACACCCAGGGAAGAGCAGACTGACCCCAATCTGTCAATGTGACACTCTCAGTGAAGAGAGACTGACCCCACTCTGTCAATGTGACACTCTCAGGGAAGAGCAGACTTACCGCACTCTGTCAATTTGAGATTCTCAGGGAAGAGCAGACTGACCCCACTCTGTCAATGCAACACACCCAGGGAAGAGCAGACTGACCCCACTCTGTCAATGTTACACACCCAGGGAAGAGCAGACTGACCTCACTCTGTCAATGTCACACACCCAGGGAAGATCTGACTGACCCCACTCTGTCAATGTAACACACCCAAAAAAGAGCAGACTGATCCCACTCTGTCAATGTAACACACTCAAAAAAGAGCAGACTGACCGCACTCTGCCAATGTAACTTACCCAGGTAAGAGCAGACTGACCCCACCCTGTCAATGTAACACACTCAGTGAAGGGCAGACAGACCCCACTCTGTCAATGTACCACACCCAGGGAAGAGCAGACTGACCCCACTCTGTCAATGTAACACACCCAGGGAAGAGCAGACTGACCCCACTCTGTCAATGTGACACTCTCAGGGAAGAGCAGACCGACCGCACTCTGTCAATGTAACAAACCGAGGGAACAGCAGACTGACCCCACTGTGTCAATGTAACACACCCAGGGAAGAGCAGACTGACCCCACTCTGTCAAAGTAACACACTCAGGGAAGAGCAGACACTTCCCACTCTGTCAAAGTAACATACTCAGGGAAGAGAAGACTGACCTCACTCTGTCAATGTAACACACCCAGGGAAGAGCAGACTGTCCCCACTCTGTCAATGTAACACAACCAGGGAAGAGCAGACTGACCCCACTCTGACAATGTAACACACCCAGGGAAGAGCAGACTGACCCCTCTCCCTCCGTGTAACTCACCCAGGGAAGAGCAGACTGACCCCACTCTTTCAATGTAACACACCCAGGGAAGAGCAGACTGACCCCACTCCGTCAATGTAACACACCCGGGGAAGAGCAGACTGACCCCACTCTGTCAATGTAACACACCCAGGGAAGAGCAGACTGACCCCACTCTGTCAGTGTAACACACCCAGTGAAGAGCGGACTGACCCCACTCTGTCAATGTAACACACCCAGAGAAGAGCAGACTGACCCCACTCTGTCAATGTAACACACCCAGGGAAGAGCAGACTGACCGCACTCTGTCAATGTAACACACCCAGGGAAGAGCAGACTGACCCCACTCTGTCAATGTAACACACCCAGAGAAGACCGGACTGACCCCACTCTGTCAATGTAACCCAACCAGTGAAGAGCAGACTGACCCCTCTCCCTCCATGTAACACACCCAGGGAAGAGCAGACTGACCCCAATCTGTCAATGTGACACTCTCAGGGAAGAGCAGACTTACCGCACTCTGTCAATGTGAGATTCTCAGGGAAGAGCAGACTGACCCCACTCTGTCAATGCAACATACCCAGGGAAGATCAGACTGACCCCACTCTGTCAATGTTACACACCCAGGGAAGAGCAGACTGACCCCACTCTGTCAATGTAACACACCCAGGGAAGAGCAGACTGACCTCACTCTGTCAATGTCACACACCCAGGGAAGATCAGAATGACCCCACTCTGTCAATGTAGCACACCCAAAAAAGAGCAGACTGATCCCACTCTGTCAATGTAACACACTCAAAAAAGAGCAGACTGACCGCACTCGGCCAATGTAACTCACCCAGATAAGAGCAGACTGACCCCACCCTGTCAATGTAACACACCCAGTGAAGGGCAGACTGACCCCACTCTGTCAATGTACCACACCCAGGGAAGAGCAGACTGACCCCACTCTGTCAATGTAACACACCCAGGGAAGAGCAGCCTGACCCCACTGTGTCAATGTCTCACACCCAGGGAAGAGCAGACTGACCCCACTCTGTCAATGTGACACTCTCAGGGAAGAGCAGACTGACTGCGCTCTGTCAATGTGACACTCTCAGGGAAGAGCAGACTGACCCCACTCTGTCAATGTAACAAACCGAGGGAACAGCAGACTGACCCCACTCTGTCAATGTAACACACCCAGGGAAGAGCAGACTGACCCCACTCTGTCAATGCAACACACCCAGGGAAGAGCAGACTGACCCCACTCTGTCAATGCAACACACACAGGGAAGAGCAGACTGACCGCACTCTGTCAATGTAACACACGCTGGGAAGGGCAGACTGACACCACTCTGTCAATGTCACACACCCAGGGAAGAGCAGACTGAGCCCACTCTGTCAATGTGACACTGTCAGGGAAAAGCAGACTGACCGCACACTGTCAATGTATCAAACCGAGGAAAGAGCAGACTGACCACACTGTGTCAATGTAACACACCCAGGGAAGAGCAGACTGACCCCACTCTGTCAATGCAACACACCCAGTGAAGAGCAGAATGACCTCACTCTGTCAATGTAACACAGCCAGGGAAGAGCAGACTAACCCCACTCTGTCAATGTAACACACCGGGGGAAAAGCAGACTGACCCCTCTCTCTCCATGTAACTCACCCAGGGAAGATCGACTGACCCAACTCTGTCAAAGTAACACACCCAGGGAAAAGCAGACTGACCCCACTCTGTCAATGTAACACACCCAGGGAAGAGCAGACTGACCCCACTCTGTCAATATCACAGACCCTGGGAAGAGCAGACTGACCCCCCTCTGTCAATGTAACACACCCAGGGAAGAGCAGACTGACCCTACACTGTCAATGCAACACATCCAGGGAAGAGCAGACTGACCCCACTCTGACAATGTAACCCACCCAGGGAAGAGGAGACTGACCCCACTCTGTCAATGTAACACACCCAGGGAAGAGCAGACTGACCCCACTCTGTCAGTGTAACACACCCAGGGAGGAGCGGACTGACCTCACTCTGTCAATGTAACCCACCCAGTGAAGAGCAGACTGACCCCACTCTGTCAATGTAACTCACCCAGGGAAGTGCAGACTGACCCCATTCTGTCAATGTAACCCATCCAGGGAAGAGCAGACAGACCCCACTCTGTCATTATCACAGACCCAGGGAAGAGCAGACTCACCCAACTCTGTCAATGTAACACACCCAGGGGAGACCAGAGTGACCCCTCTATCTCAATGTAACTCACCTAGGGAAGAGCAGACTGACCCCACTCTGTCAAAGTAACACACTCAGGGAAGAGCAGACACTTCCCACTCTGTCAAAGTAACATACTCAGGGAAGAGAAGACTGACCTCACTCTGTCAATGTAACACACCCAGGGAAGAGCAGACTGTCCCCACTCTGTCAATGTAACACACCCAGGGAAGAGCAGACTGACCCCACTCTGTCAGTGTAACACACCCAGGGAGGAGCGGACTGACCTCACTCTGTCAATGTAACCCACCCAGTGAAGAGCAGACTGACCCCACTCTGTCAATGTAACTCACCCAGGGAAGTGCAGACTGACCCCATTCTGTCAATGTAACCCATCCAGGGAAGAGCAGACAGACCCCACTCTGTCATTATCACAGACCCAGGGAAGAGCAGACTCACCCAACTCTGTCAATGTAACACACCCAGGGGAGACCAGAGTGACCCCTCTATCTCAATGTAACTCACCTAGGGAAGAGCAGACTGACCCCACTCTGTCAAAGTAACACACTCAGGGAAGAGCAGACACTTCCCACTCTGTCAAAGTAACATACTCAGGGAAGAGCAGACTGACCCCACTCTGTCAATGTAACACACCCAGGGAAGAGCAGACTGACCCCTCTCCCTCCGTGTAACTCACCCAGGGAAGAGCAGACTGACCCCACTCTTTCAATGTAACACACCCAGGGAAGAGCAGACTGACCCCACTCCGTCAATGTAACACACCCAGGGAAGAGCAGACTGACCCCACTCTGTCAGTGTAACACACCCAGTGAAGAGCGGACTGACCCCACTCTGTCAATGTAACACACCCAGGGAAGAGCAGACTGACCCCACTCTGTCAGTGTAACACACCCAGAGAAGAGCAGACTGACCCCACTCTGTCAATGTAACACACCCAGGGAAGAGCAGACTGACCGCACTCTGTCAATGTAACACACCCAGGGAAGAGCAGACTGACCCCACTCTGTCAATGTAACACACTCAGAGAAGAGCGGACTGACCCCACTCTGTCAATGTAACCCAACCAGTGAAGAGCAGACTGACCCCTCTCCCTCCATGTAACACACCCAGGGAAGAGCAGACTGACCCCAATCTGTCAATGTGACACTCTCAGGGAAGAGCAGACTTACCGCACTCTGTCAATGTGAGATTCTCAGGGAAGAGCAGACTGACCCCACTCTGTCAATGCAACATACCCAGGGAAGATCAGACTGACCCCACTCTGTCAATGTTACACACCCAGGGAAGAGCAGACTGACCCCACTCTGTCAATGTAACACACCCAGGGAAGAGCAGACTGACCTCACTCTGTCAATGTCACACACCCAGGGAAGAGCAGACTGACCTCACTCTGTCAATGTAACACACCCAAAAAAGAGCAGACTGATCCCACTCTGTCAATGTAACACACTCAAAAAAGAGCAGACTGACCGCAATCTGCCAATGTAACTCACCCAGATAAGAGCAGACTGACCCCACCCTGTCAATGTAACACACCCAGTGAAGGGCAGACTGACCCCACTCTGTCAATGTACCCCACCCAGGGAAGAGCAGACTGACCCCACTCTGTCAATGTAACACACCCAGGGAAGAGCAGCCTGACCCCACTATGTCAATGTCTCACACCCAGGGAAGAGCAGACTGACCCCACTCTGTCAATGTGACACTCTCAGGGAAGAGCAGACTGACTGCGCTCTGTCAATGTGACACTCTCAGGGAAGAGCAGACTGACCCCACTCTGTCAATGTAACAAACTGAGGGAACAGCAGACTGACCCCACTCTGTCAATGTAACACACCCAGGGAAGAGCAGATTGACCCCACTCTGTCAATGCAACACACCCAGGGAAGAGCAGACTGACCCCACTCTGTCAATGCAACACACACAGGGAAGAGCAGACTGACCGTACTCTGTCAATGTAACACACGCTGGGAAGGGCAGACTGACACCACTCTGTCAATGTCACACACCCAGGGAAGAGCAGACTGAGCCCACTCTGTCAATGTGACACTGTCAGGGAAAAGCAGACTGACCGCACACTGTCAATGTATCAAACCGAGGAAAGAGCAGACTGACCACACTGTGTCAATGTAACACACCCATGGAAGAGCAGACTGACACCATTCTGTCAATGCAACACACCCAGGGAGGAGCAGACTGACCGCACTCTGTCAATATAACACACCCAGGGAAGAGCAGACTGACCCCACTCTGTAAATGTAACACACCCAGGGAGGAGCAGACTGACCCCACTCTGTCAATGTAACGCACCCAAAAAAGAGCAGACTGACCCCACTCTGTCAATGTAACGCACCCAAACAAGAGCAGACTGACCTCACTCTGTCAATGTAACACACCCTGGGAAGAGCAGACTGACCCCAATCTGTCAATGTGACACTCTCAGTGAAGAGCAGACTGACCCCACTCTGTCAATGTAACGCACCCAAAAAAAAGCAGACTGACCCCACTCTGTCAATGTAACACACCCAGGGAAGAGCAGACGGACAACTCTCTGTCAATGTAACCCACCCAGGGCAGAGCAGACTGACCCCACTCTGTCAATGCAACATACCCAGGGACGATCAGACTGACCCCACTCTGTCAATACAACACACCCAGGGAAGAGCAGACTGACCCCAATCTGTCAATCTCACACACCCAGGAAGATCAGACTGACCGCACTCTGTCAATGTAACACACTCAAGAACGAGCAGACTGACCGCAATCTGCCAATGTAACTCACCCTGGTAAGAGCAGACTGACCCCACTCTGTCCATGTAACACACCCTGTGAAGGGCAGACTGACCCCACTCTGTCAATGTAACACACCCAGGGAAGAGCAGACTGACCCAACTCTGTCAATGTGACACTCTCAGGGAAGAGCAGACTGACCGCACTCTGTCAATGAAACACACCCAGGGAAGAGCAGACTGACCCCACTCTGTCAATGCAACACACCCAGGGAAGAGCAGACTGACCCCACTCTGTCAATGCAACACACCCAGTGAAGAGCAGACTGACCTCACTCTGTCAATGTAACACACACAGGGAAGGGCAGACTGACCCCACTCTGTCAATGTAACACACCGGGGGAAAAGCAAACTGACCCCTCTCTCTCCATGTAACTCACCCAGGGAAGATAGACTGACTCCACTCTGTCAATGTAACACACCCAGGGAAAAGCAGACTGACCCCACTCTGTCAATATCACAGACCCTGGGAAGAGCAGACTGACCCCCCTCTGTCAATGTAACACACCCAGGGAAGAGCAGACTGACCCTACACTGTCAATGCAACACACCCAGGGAAGAGCAGACTGACCCCACTCTGACAATGTAACCCACCCAGGGAAGAGGAGACTGACCCCACTCTGTCAATGTAACACACCCAGGGAAGAGCAGACTGATCCCACTCTGACAGTGTAACACACCCAGGGAAGAGCAGACTGACCCCACTCTGTCAATGTAACACACCCAGGGAAGAGCAGACTGACCTCACTCTGTCAATGTAACCCACCCAGTGAAGAGCAGACTGACCCCTCTCCCTCCATGTAACTCACCCAGGGAAGAGCAGACTGACCCCATTCTGTCAATGTAACCCATCCAGGGAAGAGCAGACTGACCCCACTCAGTCAATGTAACCCACCCAGGGAAGAGCAGACTGACCCCACTCTGTCATTATCACAGACCCAGGGAAGAGCAGACTCACCCAACTCTGTCAATGTAACACACCCAGGGGAGACCAGAGTGACCCCTCTATCTCAATGTAACTCACCTAGGGAAGAGCAGACTGACCCCACTCTGTCAAAGTAACACACTCAGGGAAGAGCAGACTCTTCCCACTCTGTCAAAGTAACATACTCAGGGAAGAGAAGACTGACCTCACTCTGTCAATGTAACACACCAAGGGAAGAGCAGACTGTCCCCACTCTGTCAATGTAACACAACCAGGGAAGAGCAGACTGACCCCACTCTGTCAATGTAACACACCCAGGGAAGAGCAGATTGACCCCTCTCCCTCCGTGTAACTCACCCAGGGAAGAGCAGACTGACCCCACTCTTTCAATGTAACACACCCAGGGAAGAGCAGACTGACCCCACTCCGTCAATGTAACACACCCGGGGAAGAGCAGACTGACCCCACCCTGTCAATGTAACACACCCAGGGAAGAGCAGACAGACCCCACTCTGTCAATGTAACACACCCAGGGAAGAGCAGACTGACCCCAGTCTGTCAATGTAACAAAACCAGGGAAGGGCAGACTGACCCCACTCTGTCAATGTAACATACTCAGGGAATAGCAGTCTGACCCCACTCTGTCAATGCATCACACCCAGGGGAAAGCAGACTGACCCCACCCTGTCAATGTAACTCACCCAGGGAAGAGCAGACTGACCTCACTCTGTCAATGTAACACACCGCGGGAAGAGCAGACTGACCCCACTCTGTCAATGTAACACACCCAAGGAGGAGCAGTCTGACCACACTCTGTCATTGTGACACAGCCAGGGAAGAGCAGACTGACCCCTCTCTGTCAATGTAACTCACCCAGGGAACAGAAGATTGACCTCTTTTCGGTCAATGTAACATACCCAGGGAAGAGCAGACTAACCCCACTCTGTCAATGTAACACACCCAGGGAAGAGCAGACTGACCCCTCTCTGTCAATGTAACACACCCAGGGAAGAGCAGAATGACCACACTCTGTCAATGTCACGCACCCAGGGAAGAGCAGACTGACCGCACTCTGTCAATGTAACACACCCAGGGAAGAGCAGATTGATCCCACTGTGTCAATGTAACACACCCAGTGAAGAACAGACTGACCCCACTCTGTCAATGTAAGACACCCAGGGGAGAGCAGACTTATCCCACTCTGTCAATGTAACACACCCAGGGAAGAGCCGATTGACCCCACTCTGTCAATGTAACACACCCAGGGAAGAGCAGACTGACCCCACTCTGTCAATGTAACACACCCAGGGAAGAGCAGACAGACCCCGTTCTGTCAATGTAACCCACCCAGGGAAGAACAGACTGACCCCACTCTGTCAATGTAACACACCCAGGGAAGAGCAGACATACCCCACTCTGTCAGTGTAACACACCCAGGGAAGAGCAGACTGACCCCACTCTGTCAATGTAACACACCCAGAGAAGAGCGGACTGACCCCACTCTGTCAATGTAACCCACCCAGTGAAGAGCAGACTGACCCCTCTCCCTCCATGTAACTCACCCAGGGAAGAGCAGACTGACCGCATCTGTCAATGTAACACACCCAGGGAAGAGCAGACTGACCCCAATCTGTCAATGTGACACTCTCAGTGAAGAGCATGTGACCCCACTCTGTCAATGTGACACTCTCAGGGAAGAGCAGACTGACCGCACTCTGTCAATGTGAGACTCTCAGGGAAGAGCAGACTGACCCCATTCTGTCAAAGTAACACACCCAGGGAAGAGCAGACTGACCCCACTCTGTCAATGCAACATACCCAGGAAAGATCAGACTGACCCCACTCTGTCAATGCAACTCACCCAGGGAAGAGCAGACTGACCCCACTCTGTCAATGTTACACACCCAGGGAAGAGCAGACTGACCTCACTCTGTCAATGTCACACCCCCAGGGAAGATCAGACTGACCCCACTCTGTCAATGAAACACACCCAGGGAAGAGCAGACTGACCCCACTCGGTCATTGTGACACAGCCAGGGAAGAGCAGACTGACCCCTCTCTGTCAATGTAACTCACCCAGGGAACAGAAGATTGACCTCTTTTCGGTCAATGTAACATACCCAGGGAAGAGCAGACTAACCCCACTCTGTCAATGTAACACACCCAGGGAAGAGCAGACTGACCCCTCTCTGTCAATGTAACACACCCAGGGAAGAGCAGAATGACCACACTCTGTCAATGTCACGCACCCAGGGAAGAGCAGACTGACCGCACTCTGTCAATGTAACACACCCAGGGAAGAGCAGATTGATCCCACTGTGTCAATGTAACACACCCAGTGAAGAACAGACTGACCCCACTCTGTCAATGTAAGACACGCAGGGGAGAGCAGACTTACCCCACTCTGTCAATGTAACACACCCAGGGAAGAGCAGACTGACCCCACTCTGTCAATGTAACACACCCAGGGAAGAGCAGACAGACCCCGTTCTGTCAATGTAACCCACCCAGGGAAGAACAGACTGACCCCACTCTGTCAATGTAACACACCCAGGGAAGAGCAGACTGACCCCACTCTGTCAGTGTAACACACCCAGGGAAGAGCAGACTGACCCCACTCTGTCAATGTAACACACCCAGAGAAGAGCGGACTGACCCCACTCTGTCAATGTAACCCACCCAGTGAAGAGCAGACTGACCCCTCTCCCTCCATGTAGCATACCCAGGGAAGAGCAGACTGACCCCACTCCGTCAATGTAACACACCCGGGGAAGAGCAGACTGACCCCACCCTGTCAATGTAACACACCCAGGGAAGAGCAGACAGACCCCACTCTGTCAATGTAACAAAACCAGGGAAGGGCAGACTGACCCCACTCTGTCAATGTAACATACTCAGGGAATAGCAGTCTGACGCCACTCTGTCAATGTATCACACCCAGGGGAGAGCAGACTGACCCCACCCTGTCAATGTAACTCACCCAGGGAAGAGCAGACTGACCTCACTCTGTCAATGTAACACACCGCGGGAAGAGCAGACTGACCCCACTCTGTCAATGTAACACACCCACGGAAGAGCAGTCTGACCACACTCTGTCATTGTGACACAGCCAGGGAAGAGCAGACTGACCCTTCTCTGTCAATGTAACTCACCCAGGGAACAGAAGATTGACCTCTTTTCGGTCAATGTAACATACCCAGGGAAGAGCAGACTAACCCCACTCTGTCAATGTAACACACCCAGGGAAGAGCAGACTGACCCCTCTCTGTCAATGTAACACACCCAGGGAAGAGCAGAATGACCACACTCTGTCAATGTCACGCACCCAGGGAAGAGCAGACTGACCGCACTCTGTCAATGTAACACACCCAGGGAAGAGCAGATTGATCCCACTGTGTCAATGTAACACACCCAGTGAAGAACAGACTGACCCCACTCTGTCAATGTCAGACACCCAGGGGAGAGCAGACTTACCCCACTCTGTCAATGTAACACACCCAGGGAAGAGCCGATTGACCCCACTCTGTCAATGTAACACACCCAGGGAAGAGCAGACTGACCCCACTCTGTCAATGTAACACACCCAGGGAAGAGCAGACAGACCCCGTTCTGTCAATGTAACCCACCCAGGGAAGAACAGACTGACCCCACTCTGTCAATGTAACACACCCAGGGAAGAGCAGACTGACCCCACTCTGTCAGTGTAACACACCCAGGGAAGAGCAGACTGACCCCACTCTGTCAATGTAACACACCCAGAGAAGAGCGGACTGACCCCACTCTGTCAATGTAACCCACCCAGTGAAGAGCAGACTGACCCCTCTCCCTCCATGTAACTCACCCAGGGAAGAGCAGACTGACCGCATCTGTCAATGTAACACACCCAGGGAAGAGCAGACTGACCCCAATCTGTCAATGTGACACTCTCAGTGAAGAGCATGTGACCCCACTCTGTCAATGTGACACTCTCAGGGAAGAGCAGACTGACCGCACTCTGTCAATGTGAGACTCTCAGGGAAGAGCAGACTGACCCCACTCTGTCAAAGTAACACACCCAGGGAAGAACAGACTGACCCCACTCTGTCAATCTAACCCACCCAGGGAAGAGCAGACTGACCCCACTCTGTCAATGCAACATACACAGGGAAGATCAGACTGACCCCACTCTGTCAATGCAACTCACCCAGGGAAGAGCAGACTGACCCCACTCTGTCAATGTTACACACCCAGGGAAGAGCAGACTGACCTCACTCTGTCAATGTCACACCCCCAGGGAAGATCAGACTGACCCCACTCTGTCAATGTAACACACCCAGGGAAGAGCAGACTGACCCCACTCTGTCATTGTGACACAGCCAGGGAAGAGCAGACTGACCCCTCTCTGTCAATGTAACTCACCCAGGGAACAGAAGATTGACCTCTTTTCGGTCAATGTAACATACCCAGGGAAGAGCAGACGAACCCCACTCTGTCAATGTAACACACCCAGGGAAGAGCAGACTGACCCCTCTCTGTCAATGTAACACACCCAGGGAAGAGCAGAATGACCACACTCTGTCAATGTCACGCACCCAGGGAAGAGCAGACTGACCGCACTCTGTCAATGTAACACACCCAGGGAAGAGCAGACTGACCCCACTCTGTCAATGTAACACACCCAGAGAAGAGCGGACTGACCCCACTCTGTCAATGTAACCCAACCAGTGAAGAGCAGACTGACCCCTCTCCCTCCATGTAACACACCCAGGGAAGAGCAGACTGACCCCAATCTGTCAATGTGACACTCTCAGGGAAGAGCAGACTTACCGCACTCTGTCAATGTGAGATTCTCAGGGAAGAGCAGACTGACCCCACTCTGTCAATGCAACATACCCAGGGAAGATCAGACTGACCCCACTCTGTCAATGTTACACACCCAGGGAAGAGCAGACTGACCCCACTCTGTCAATGTAACACACCCAGGGAAGAGCAGACTGACCTCACTCTGTCAATGTCACACACCCAGGGAAGATCAGAATGACCCCACTCTGTCAATGTAGCACACCCAAAATAGAGCAGACTGATCCCACTCTGTCAATGTAACACACTCAAAAAAGAGCAGACTGACCGCACTCGGCCAATGTAACTCACCCAGATAAGAGCAGACTGACCCCACCCTGTCAATGTAACACACCCAGTGAAGGGCAGACTGACCCCACTCTGTCAATGTACCACACCCAGGGAAGAGCAGACTGACCCCACTCTGTCAATGTAACACACCCAGGGAAGAGCAGCCTGACCCCACTGTGTCAATGTCTCACACCCAGGGAAGAGCAGACTGACCCCACTCTGTCAATGTGACACTCTCAGGGAAGAGCAGACTGACTGCGCTCTGTCAATGTGACACTCTCAGGGAAGAGCAGACTGACCCCACTCTGTCAATGTAACAAACCGAGGGAACAGCAGACTGACCCCACTCTGTCAATGTAACACACCCAGGGAAGAGCAGACTGACCCCACTCTGTCAATGCAACACACCCAGGGAAGAGCAGACTGACCCCACTCTGTCAATGCAACACACACAGGGAAGAGCAGACTGACCGCACTCTGTCAATGTAACACACGCTGGGAAGGGCAGACTGACACCACTCTGTCAATGTCACACACCCAGGGAAGAGCAGACTGAGCCCACTCTGTCAATGTGACACTGTCAGGGAAAAGCAGACTGACCGCACACTGTCAATGTATCAAACCGAGGAAAGAGCAGACTGACCACACTGTGTCAATGTAACACACCCAGGGAAGAGCAGACTGACCCCACTCTGTCAATGCAACACACCCAGTGAAGAGCAGAATGACCTCACTCTGTCAATGTAACACAGCCAGGGAAGAGCAGACTAACCCCACTCTGTCAATGTAACACACCGGGGGAAAAGCAGACTGACCCCTCTCTCTCCATGTAACTCACCCAGGGAAGATCGACTGACCCAACTCTGTCAAAGTAACACACCCAGGGAAAAGCAGACTGACCCCACTCTGTCAATGTAACACACCCAGGGAAGAGCAGACTGACCCCACTCTGTCAATATCACAGACCCTGGGAAGAGCAGACTGACCCCCCTCTGTCAATGTAACACACCCAGGGAAGAGCAGACTGACCCTACACTGTCAATGCAACACATCCAGGGAAGAGCAGACTGACCCCACTCTGACAATGTAACCCACCCAGGGAAGAGGAGACTGACCCCACTCTGTCAATGTAACACACCCAGGGAAGAGCAGACTGACCCCACTCTGTCAGTGTAACACACCCAGGGAGGAGCGGACTGACCTCACTCTGTCAATGTAACCCACCCAGTGAAGAGCAGACTGACCCCACTCTGTCAATGTAACTCACCCAGGGAAGTGCAGACTGACCCCATTCTGTCAATGTAACCCATCCAGGGAAGAGCAGACAGACCCCACTCTGTCATTATCACAGACCCAGGGAAGAGCAGACTCACCCAACTCTGTCAATGTAACACACCCAGGGGAGACCAGAGTGACCCCTCTATCTCAATGTAACTCACCTAGGGAAGAGCAGACTGACCCCACTCTGTCAAAGTAACACACTCAGGGAAGAGCAGACACTTCCCACTCTGTCAAAGTAACATACTCAGGGAAGAGAAGACTGACCTCACTCTGTCAATGTAACACACCCAGGGAAGAGCAGACTGTCCCCACTCTGTCAATGTAACACACCCAGGGAAGAGCAGACTGACCCCACTCTGTCAGTGTAACACACCCAGGGAGGAGCGGACTGACCTCACTCTGTCAATGTAACCCACCCAGTGAAGAGCAGACTGACCCCACTCTGTCAATGTAACTCACCCAGGGAAGTGCAGACTGACCCCATTCTGTCAATGTAACCCATCCAGGGAAGAGCAGACAGACCCCACTCTGTCATTATCACAGACCCAGGGAAGAGCAGACTCACCCAACTCTGTCAATGTAACACACCCAGGGGAGACCAGAGTGACCCCTCTATCTCAATGTAACTCACCTAGGGAAGAGCAGACTGACCCCACTCTGTCAAAGTAACACACTCAGGGAAGAGCAGACACTTCCCACTCTGTCAAAGTAACATACTCAGGGAAGAGCAGACTGACCCCACTCTGTCAATGTAACACACCCAGGGAAGAGCAGACTGACCCCTCTCCCTCCGTGTAACTCACCCAGGGAAGAGCAGACTGACCCCACTCTTTCAATGTAACACACCCAGGGAAGAGCAGACTGACCCCACTCCGTCAATGTAACACACCCAGGGAAGAGCAGACTGACCCCACTCTGTCAGTGTAACACACCCAGTGAAGAGCGGACTGACCCCACTCTGTCAATGTAACACACCCAGGGAAGAGCAGACTGACCCCACTCTGTCAGTGTAACACACCCAGAGAAGAGCAGACTGACCCCACTCTGTCAATGTAACACACCCAGGGAAGAGCAGACTGACCGCACTCTGTCAATGTAACACACCCAGGGAAGAGCAGACTGACCCCACTCTGTCAATGTAACACACTCAGAGAAGAGCGGACTGACCCCACTCTGTCAATGTAACCCAACCAGTGAAGAGCAGACTGACCCCTCTCCCTCCATGTAACACACCCAGGGAAGAGCAGACTGACCCCAATCTGTCAATGTGACACTCTCAGGGAAGAGCAGACTTACCGCACTCTGTCAATGTGAGATTCTCAGGGAAGAGCAGACTGACCCCACTCTGTCAATGCAACATACCCAGGGAAGATCAGACTGACCCCACTCTGTCAATGTTACACACCCAGGGAAGAGCAGACTGACCCCACTCTGTCAATGTAACACACCCAGGGAAGAGCAGACTGACCTCACTCTGTCAATGTCACACACCCAGGGAAGAGCAGACTGACCTCACTCTGTCAATGTAACACACCCAAAAAAGAGCAGACTGATCCCACTCTGTCAATGTAACACACTCAAAAAAGAGCAGACTGACCGCAATCTGCCAATGTAACTCACCCAGATAAGAGCAGACTGACCCCACCCTGTCAATGTAACACACCCAGTGAAGGGCAGACTGACCCCACTCTGTCAATGTACCCCACCCAGGGAAGAGCAGACTGACCCCACTCTGTCAATGTAACACACCCAGGGAAGAGCAGCCTGACCCCACTATGTCAATGTCTCACACCCAGGGAAGAGCAGACTGACCCCACTCTGTCAATGTGACACTCTCAGGGAAGAGCAGACTGACTGCGCTCTGTCAATGTGACACTCTCAGGGAAGAGCAGACTGACCCCACTCTGTCAATGTAACAAACTCAGGGAACAGCAGACTGACCCCACTCTGTCAATGTAACACACCCAGGGAAGAGCAGATTGACCCCACTCTGTCAATGCAACACACCCAGGGAAGAGCAGACTGACCCCACTCTGTCAATGCAACACACACAGGGAAGAGCAGACTGACCGTACTCTGTCAATGTAACACACGCTGGGAATGGCAGACTGACACCACTCTGTCAATGTCACACACCCAGGGAAGAGCAGACTGAGCCCACTCTGTCAATGTGACACTGTCAGGGAAAAGCAGACTGACCGCACACTGTCAATGTATCAAACCGAGGAAAGAGCAGACTGACCACACTGTGTCAATGAAACACACCCATGGAAGAGCAGACTGACACCATTCTGTCAATGCAACACACCCAGGGAGGAGCAGACTGACCGCACTCTGTCAATATAACACACCCAGGGAAGAGCAGACTGACCCCACTCTGTAAATGTAACACACCCAGGGAGGAGCAGACTGACCCCACTCTGTCAATGTAACGCACCCAAAAAAGAGCAGACTGACCCCACTCTGTCAATGTAACGCACCCAAACAAGAGCAGACTGACCTCACTCTGTCAATGTAACACACCCTGGGAAGAGCAGACTGACCCCAATCTGTCAATGTGACACTCTCAGTGAAGAGCAGACTGACCCCACTCTGTCAATGTAACGCACCCAAAAAAAAGCAGACTGACCCCACTCTGTCAATGTAACACACCCAGGGAAGAGCAGACGGACAACTCTCTGTCAATGTAACCCACCCAGGGCAGAGCAGACTGACCCCACTCTGTCAATGCAACATACCCAGGGACGATCAGACTGACCCCACTCTGTCAATACAACACACCCAGGGAAGAGCAGACTGACCCCAATCTGTCAATCTCACACACCCAGGAAGATCAGACTGACCGCACTCTGTCAATGTAACACACTCAAGAACGAGCAGACTGACCGCAATCTGCCAATGTAACTCACCCTGGTAAGAGCAGACTGACCCCACTCTGTCCATGTAACACACCCTGTGAAGGGCAGACTGACCCCACTCTGTCAATGTAACACACCCAGGGAAGAGCAGACTGACCCAACTCTGTCAATGTGACACTCTCAGGGAAGAGCAGACTGACCGCACTCTGTCAATGAAACACACCCAGGGAAGAGCAGACTGACCCCACTCTGTCAATGCAACACACCCAGGGAAGAGCAGACTGACCCCACTCTGTCAATGCAACACACCCAGTGAAGAGCAGACTGACCTCACTCTGTCAATGTAACACACACAGGGAAGGGCAGACTGACCCCACTCTGTCAATGTAACACACCGGGGGAAAAGCAAACTGACCCCTCTCTCTCCATGTAACTCACCCAGGGAAGATAGACTGACTCCACTCTGTCAATGTAACACACCCAGGGTTCAGCAGACTGACCCCACTCTGTCAATATCACAGACCCTGGGAAGAGCAGACTGACCCCCCTCTGTCAATGTAACACACCCAGGGAAGAGCAGACTGACCCTACACTGTCAATGCAACACACCCAGGGAAGAGCAGACTGACCCCACTCTGACAATGTAACCCACCCAGGGAAGAGGAGACTGACCCCACTCTGTCAATGTAACACACCCAGGGAAGAGCAGACTGATCCCACTCTGACAGTGTAACACACCCAGGGAAGAGCAGACTGACCCCACTCTGTCAATGTAACACACCCAGGGAAGAGCAGACTGACCTCACTCTGTCAATGTAACCCACCCAGTGAAGAGCAGACTGACCCCTCTCCCTCCATGTAACTCACCCAGGGAAGAGCAGACTGACCCCATTCTGTCAATGTAACCCATCCAGGGAAGAGCAGACTGACCCCACTCAGTCAATGTAACCCACCCAGGGAAGAGCAGACTGACCCCACTCTGTCATTATCACAGACCCAGGGAAGAGCAGACTCACCCAACTCTGTCAATGTAACACACCCAGGGGAGACCAGAGTGACCCCTCTATCTCAATGTAACTCACCTAGGGAAGAGCAGACTGACCCCACTCTGTCAAAGTAACACACTCAGGGAAGAGCAGACTCTTCCCACTCTGTCAAAGTAACATACTCAGGGAAGAGAAGACTGACCTCACTCTGTCAATGTAACACACCAAGGGAAGAGCAGACTGTCCCCACTCTGTCAATGTAACACAACCAGGGAAGAGCAGACTGACCCCACTCTGTCAATGTAACACACCCAGGGAAGAGCAGATTGACCCCTCTCCCTCCGTGTAACTCACCCAGGGAAGAGCAGACTGACCCCACTCTTTCAATGTAACACACCCAGGGAAGAGCAGACTGACCCCACTCCGTCAATGTAACACACCCGGGGAAGAGCAGACTGACCCCACCCTGTCAATGTAACACACCCAGGGAAGAGCAGACAGACCCCACTCTGTCAATGTAACACACCCAGGGAAGAGCAGACTGACCCCAGTCTGTCAATGTAACAAAACCAGGGAAGGGCAGACTGACCCCACTCTGTCAATGTAACATACTCAGGGAATAGCAGTCTGACCCCACTCTGTCAATGCATCACACCCAGGGGAAAGCAGACTGACCCCACCCTGTCAATGTAACTCACCCAGGGAAGAGCAGACTGACCTCACTCTGTCAATGTAACACACCGCGGGAAGAGCAGACTGACCCCACTCTGTCAATGTAACACACCCAAGGAGGAGCAGTCTGACCACACTCTGTCATTGTGACACAGCCAGGGAAGAGCAGACTGACCCCTCTCTGTCAATGTAACTCACCCAGGGAACAGAAGATTGACCTCTTTTCGGTCAATGTAACATACCCAGGGAAGAGCAGACTAACCCCACTCTGTCAATGTAACACACCCAGGGAAGAGCAGACTGACCCCTCTCTGTCAATGTAACACACCCAGGGAAGAGCAGAATGACCACACTCTGTCAATGTCACGCACCCAGGGAAGAGCAGACTGACCGCACTCTGTCAATGTAACACACCCAGGGAAGAGCAGATTGATCCCACTGTGTCAATGTAACACACCCAGTGAAGAACAGACTGACCCCACTCTGTCAATGTAAGACACCCAGGGGAGAGCAGACTTATCCCACTCTGTCAATGTAACACACCCAGGGAAGAGCCGATTGACCCGACTCTGTCAATGTAACACACCCAGGGAAGAGCAGACTGACCCCACTCTGTCAATGTAACACACCCAGGGAAGAGCAGACAGACCCCGTTCTGTCAATGTAACCCACCCAGGGAAGAACAGACTAACCCCACTCTGTCAATGTAACACACCCAGGGAAGAGCAGACATACCCCACTCTGTCAGTGTAACACACCCAGGGAAGAGCAGACTGACCCCACTCTGTCAATGTAACACACCCAGAGAAGAGCGGACTGACCCCACTCTGTCAATGTAACCCACCCAGTGAAGAGCAGACTGACCCCTCTCCCTCCATGTAACTCACCCAGGGAAGAGCAGACTGACCGCATCTGTCAATGTAACACACCCAGGGAAGAGCAGACTGACCCCAATCTGTCAATGTGACACTCTCAGTGAAGAGCATGTGACCCCACTCTGTCAATGTGACACTCTCAGGGAAGAGCAGACTGACCGCACTCTGTCAATGTGAGACTCTCAGGGAAGAGCAGACTGACCCCATTCTGTCAAAGTAACACACCCAGGGAAGAGCAGACTGACCCCACTCTGTCAATGCAACATACCCAGGAAAGATCAGACTGACCCCACTCTGTCAATGCAACTCACCCAGGGAAGAGCAGACTGACCCCACTCTGTCAATGTTACACACCCAGGGAAGAGCAGACTGACCTCACTCTGTCAATGTCACACCCCCAGGGAAGATCAGACTGACCCCACTCTGTCAATGAAACACACCCAGGGAAGAGCAGACTGACCCCACTCGGTCATTGTGACACAGCCAGGGAAGAGCAGACTGACCCCTCTCTGTCAATGTAACTCACCCAGGGAACAGAAGATTGACCTCTTTTCGGTCAATGTAACATACCCAGGGAAGAGCAGACTAACCCCACTCTGTCAATGTAACACACCCAGGGAAGAGCAGACTGACCCCTCTCTGTCAATGTAACACACCCAGGGAAGAGCAGAATGACCACACTCTGTCAACGTCACGCACCCAGGGAAGAGCAGACTGACCGCACTCTGTCAATGTAACACACCCAGGGAAGAGCAGATTGATCCCACTGTGTCAATGTAACACACCCAGTGAAGAACAGACTGACCCCACTCTGTCAATGTAAGACACGCAGGGGAGAGCAGACTTACCCCACTCTGTCAATGTAACACACCCAGGGAAGAGCAGACTGACCCCACTCTGTCAATGTAACACACCCAGGGAAGAGCAGACTGACCCCACTCTGTCAATGTAACACACCCAGAGAAGAGCGGACTGACCCCACACTGTCAATGTAACCCACCCAGTGAAGAGCAGACTGACCCCACTCTGTCAGTGTAACACACCCAGGGAAGAGCAGACTGACCCCACTCTGTCAATGTAACACACCCAGAGAAGAGCGGACTGACCCCACTCTGTCAATGTAACCCACCCAGTGAAGAGCAGACTGACCCCTCTCCCTCCATGTAACATACCCAGGGAAGAGCAGACTGACCCCACTCCGTCAATGTAACACACCCGGGGAAGAGCAGACTGACCCCACCCTGTCAATGTAACACACCCAGGGAAGAGCAGACAGACCCCACTCTGTCAATGTAACAAAACCAGGGAAGGGCAGACTGACCCCACTCTGTCAATGTAACATACTCAGGGAATAGCAGTCTGACGCCACTCTGTCAATGTATCACACCCAGGGGAGAGCAGACTGACCCCACCCTGTCAATGTAACTCACCCAGGGAAGAGCAGACTGACCTCACTCTGTCAATGTAACACACCGCGGGAAGAGCAGACTGACCCCACTCTGTCAATGTAACACACCCACGGAAGAGCAGTCTGACCACACTCTGTCATTGTGACACAGCCAGGGAAGAGCAGACTGACCCTTCTCTGTCAATGTAACTCACCCAGGGAACAGAAGATTGACCTCTTTTCGGTCAATGTAACATACCCAGGGAAGAGCAGACTAACCCCACTCTGTCAATGTAACACACCCAGGGAAGAGCAGACTGACCCCTCTCTGTCAATGTAACACACCCAGGGAAGAGCAGAATGACCACACTCTGTCAATGTCACGCACCCAGGGAAGAGCAGACTGACCGCACTCTGTCAATGTAACACACCCAGGGAAGAGCAGATTGATCCCACTGTGTCAATGTAACACACCCAGTGAAGAACAGACTGACCCCACTCTGTCAATGTCAGACACCCAGGGGAGAGCAGACTTACCCCACTCTGTCAATGTAACACACCCAGGGAAGAGCCGATTGACCCCACTCTGTCAATGTAACACACCCAGGGAAGAGCAGACTGACCCCACTCTGTCAATGTAACACACCCAGGGAAGAGCAGACAGACCCCGTTCTGTCAATGTAACCCACCCAGGGAAGAACAGACTGACCCCACTCTGTCAATGTAACACACCCAGGGAAGAGCAGACTGACCCCACTCTGTCAGTGTAACACACCCAGGGAAGAGCAGACTGACCCCACTCTGTCAATGTAACACACCCAGAGAAGAGCGGACTGACCCCACTCTGTCAATGTAACCCACCCAGTGAAGAGCAGACTGACCCCTCTCCCTCCATGTAACTCACCCAGGGAAGAGCAGACTGACCGCATCTGTCAATGTAACACACCCAGGGAAGAGCAGACTGACCCCAATCTGTCAATGTGACACTCTCAGTGAAGAGCATGTGACCCCACTCTGTCAATGTGACACTCTCAGGGAAGAGCAGACTGACCGCACTCTGTCAATGTGAGACTCTCAGGGAAGAGCAGACTGACCCCACTCTGTCAAAGTAACACACCCAGGGAAGAACAGACTGACCCCACTCTGTCAATCTAACCCACCCAGGGAAGAGCAGACTGACCCCACTCTGTCAATGCAACATACCCAGGGAAGATCAGACTGACCCCACTCTGTCAATGCAACTCACCCAGGGAAGAGCAGACTGACCCCACTCTGTCAATGTTACACACCCAGGGAAGAGCAGACTGACCTCACTCTGTCAATGTCACACCCCCAGGGAAGATCAGACTGACCCCACTCTGTCAATGTAACACACCCAGGGAAGAGCAGACTGACCCCACTCTGTCATTGTGACACAGCCAGGGAAGAGCAGACTGACCCCTCTCTGTCAATGTAACTCACCCAGGGAACAGAAGATTGACCTCTTTTCGGTCAATGTAACATACCCAGGGAAGAGCAGACGAACCCCACTCTGTCAATGTAACACACCCAGGGAAGAGCAGACTGACCCCTCTCTGTCAATGTAACACACCCAGGGAAGAGCAGAATGACCACACTCTGTCAATGTCACGCACCCAGGGAAGAGCAGACTGACCGCACTCTGTCAATGTAACACACCCAGGGAAGAGCAGATTGATCCCACTGTGTCAATGTAACACACCCAGTGAAGAACAGACTGACCCCACTCTGTCAATGTAAGACACCCAGGGGAGAGCAGACTTACCCCACTCTGTCAATGTAACACACCCAGGGAAGAGCCGATTGACCCGACTCTGTCAATGTAACACACCCAGGGAAGAGCAGACTGACCCCACTCTGTCAATGTAACACACCCAGGGAAGAGCAGACAGACCCCGTTCTGTCAATGTAACCCACCCAGGGAAGAACAGACTGACCCCACTCTGTCAATGTAACACACCCAGGAAAGAGCAGACTGACCCCACTCTGTCAGTGTAACACACCCAGGGAAGAGCAGACTGACCCCACTCTGTCAATGTAACCCACCCAGTGAAGAGCAGACTGACCCCTCTCCCTCCATGTAACTCACACAGGGAAGAGCAGGCTGGCCGCATCTGTCAATGTAACACACCCAGGGAAGAGCAGACTGACCCCAATCTGTCAATGTGACACTCTCAGTGAAGAGCAGACTGACCCCACTCTGTCAATGTGACACTCTCAGGGAAGAGCAGACTGACCGCACTCTGTCAATGTGAGACTCTCAGGGAAGAGCAGACTGACCCCACTCTGTCAAAGTAACACAACCAGGGAAGAACAGACTGACCCCACTCTGTCAATGTAACCCACTCAGGGAAGAGCAGACTGACCCCACTCTGTCAATGCAACATACCCAGGGAAGATCAGACTGACCCCACTCTGTCAATGCAACTCACCCAGGGAAGAGCAGACTGACCCCACTCTGTCAATGTTACACACCCAGGGAAGATCAGACTGACCCCACTCTGTCAATGTAACACACCCAGGGAAGAGCAGACTGATCCCATTCTGTCAATGTAACGCACCCAAAAAAGAGCAGACTGACCCCACTCTGTCAATGTAACGCACCCAAACAAGAGCAGACTGACCGCAATCTGTCAATGTAAAACACCCAGGGAAGAGCAGACTGACCCCAATCTGTCAATGTGACACTATCAGTGAAGAGCAGACTGACCCCACTTTGTCAATGTGACACTCTCAGGGAAGAGCAGACTGACCGCACTCTGTCAATGTAACACACCCAGGGAAGAGCAGACTGACCCCTCTCTGTCAATGTAACACACCCAGGTAAGAGCAGAATGACCACACTCTGTCAATGTCACGCACCCAGGGAAGAGCAGACTGACCGCACTCTGTCAATGTAACACACCCAGGGAAGAGCAGATTGATCCCACTGTGTCAATGTAACACACCCAGGGAAGAACAGACTGACCCCACTCTGTCAATGTAAGACACCCAGGGGAGAGCAGACTTACCCCACTCTGTCAATGTAAGACACCCAGGGGAGAGCAGACTTACCCCACTCTGTCAATGTGACACTCTCAGGGAAGAGCAGACTGATCCCAGTCTGTCAATGTAACACACTCAAAAAAGAGCAGACTGACCGCACTCTGCCAATGTAACTCACCCAGGTAAGAGCAGACTGACCCCACCCTGTCAATGTAACACACCCAGTGAAGGGCAGACTGACCCCACTCTGTCAATGTACCACACCCAGGGAAGAGCAGACTGACCCCACTCTGACAATGTCACGCACCCAGGGAAGAGCAGACTGACCCCACTCTGTCAATGTATCACACCCAGGGGAGAGCAGACTGACCCCACCCTGTCAATGTAACTCACCCAGGGAAGAGCAGACTGACCTCACTCTGTCAATGTAACACACCGCGGGTAGAGCAGACTGACCCCACTCAGTCAATGTAACACACCCAAGGAAGAGCAGACTGACCACACTCTGTCATTGTAACACAGCCAGGGAAGAGCAGACTGACCCCTCTCTGTCAATGTAACTCACCCAGGGAACAGAAGATTGACCTCTTTTCGGTCAATGTAACATACCCAGGGAAGAGCAGACTAACCCCACTCTGTCAATGTAACACACCCAGGGAAGAGCAGACTGACCCCTCTCTGTCAATGTAACACACTCAGGGAAGAGCAGAATGACCACACTCTGTCAATGTCACGCACCCAGGGAAGAGCAAACTGACCGCACTCTGTCAATGTTACACACCCAGGGAAGAGCAGATTGATCCCACTGTGTCAATGTAACACACCCAGGGAAGAATAGACTGACCCCACTCTGTCAATGTAACACGCCCAGGGAAGAGCAGACTGACCCCACTCTGTCAATGTAACACACCCAGGGAAGAGCAGACTGACCCCACTCTGTCAGTGTAACACACCCAGGGAAGAGCAGACTGACCCCACTCTGTCAATGTAACACACCCAGAGAAGAGCGGACTGACCCCACACTGTCAATGTAACCCACCCAGTGAAGAGCAGACTGACCCCTCTCCCTCCATGTAACTCACCCAGGGAAGAGCAGACTGACCACACTCTGTCAATGTAACACACCCAGGGAAGAGCAGACTGACCCCAATCTGTCAATGTGACACTCTCAGTGAAGAGCAGACTGACCCCACTCTGTCAATGCAACACACCCAGGGAAGAGCAGACTGACCCCACTCTGTCAATGTGACACTCTCAGGGAAGAGCAGACTGACCGCACTCTGTCAATGTGAGACTCTCAGGGAAGAGCAGACTGACCCCACTCTGTCAAATTAACACACCCAGGGAAGAACAGACTGACCCCACTCTGTCAATGTAACCCACCCAGGGAAGAGCAGACTGACCCCACTCTGTCAATGCAACATACCCAGGGAAGATCAGACTGACCCCACTCTGTCAATGCAACACACCCAGGGAAGAGCAGACTGACCCCACTCTGTCAATGTCACACACCCAGGGAAGAGCAGACTGACCTCACTCTGTCAATGTCACACACCCAGGGAAGAGCAGACTGACCCCACTCTGTCAATGTAACACACCCAAAAAAGAGCAGACTGACCCCACTCTGTCAATGTAGCGCACCCAAACAAGAGCAGACTGACCGCACTCTGTCAATGTAAAACACCCAGGGAAGAGCAGATTGATCCCACTGTGTCAATGTAACACACCCAGGGAAGAACAGACTGACCCCACTCTGTCAATGTAAGACACCCAGGGGAGAGCAGACTTACCCCACTCTGTCAATGTAAGACACCCAGGGGAGAGCAGACTTACCCCACTCTGTCAATGTGACACTCTCAGGGAAGAGCAGACTGACCACACTCTGTCAATGTGAGACTCTCAGGGAAGAGCAGACTGATCCCAGTCTGTCAATGTAACACACTCAAAAAAGAGCAGACTGACCGCACTCTGCCAATGTAACTCACCCAGGTAAGAGCAGACTGACCCCACCCTGTCAATGTAACACACTCAGTGAAGGGCAGACTGACCCCACTCTGTCAATGTACCACACCCAGGGAAGAGCAGACTGACCCCACTCTGACAATGTCACGCACCCAGGGAAGAGCAGACTGACCCTACTTTGTCAATGTGACACTCTCAGGGAAGAGCAGACCGACGGCACACTGTCAATGTAACAAACCGAGGGAAGAGCAGACTGACCCCACTGTGTCAATGTAACACACCCAGGGGAGAGCAGACTGACCCCACTCTGTCAATGGAACACACCCAGGGAAGAGCAGACTGACCGCACTCTGTCAAAGTCACACACCCAGGGAAGAGCAGACTGACCCCACTCTGTCAATGTGACACTGTCAGGGAATAGCAGACTGACCCCACTCTGTCAATGTAACACACCGAGGTAAGAGCAGACTGACCCCACTCTGTCAATGTCACACACCCAGGGAAGAGCAGACTGACCGCACTCTGTCAATATAACACACCCAGGGAAGAGCAGACTGACCCCACTCTGTCAATGTAACGCACCCAAAAAAGAGCAGACTGACCGCACTCTGTCAATGTAAAACACCCAGGGAAGAGCAGACTGACCCCAATCTGTCAATGTGACACTATCAGTGAAGAGCAGACTGACCCCACTCTGTCAAGGTAACGCACCCAAAAAAGAGCAGACAGACCCCACTCTGTCAATGTAACACACCCAGGGAAGAGCAGACTGACCCCTCTCTGTCATTGTAACCCACCCAGGGAAGAGCAGACTGACCCCACTCTGTCAATGCAACATACCCAGGTAAGATCAGACTGACCCCACTCTGTCAATGCAGCACACCCAGGGAAGAGCAGACTGACCCCACTCTGTCAATGTAACACCCCCAGGGAAGAGCAGCGTGACCCCACTCTGTCAATGTCACACACCCAGGAAGATCAGACTGACCGCACTCTGTCAATGTAACACACTCAAAAACGAGCAGACTGACCGCACTCTGCCAATGCAACTCACCCAGGTAAGAGCAGACTGACCCCACTCTGTCCATGTAACACACCCAGTGAAGGGCAGACTGACCCCACTCTGTCAATGTAACACCCCCAGGGAAGAGCAGCGTGACCCCACTCTGTCAATGTAACACACCCAGGGAAGAGCAGACTGACCGCACTCTGTCAATGTGACACTCTCAGGGAAGAGCAGACTGACCGCACTCTGTCAATGTAACAAACCGAGGGAAGAGCAGACTGACCCCACTGTGTCAATGTAACACTCCCAGGGAAGAGCAGACTGACCCCACTCTGTCAATGCAACACACCCAGGGAAGAGCAGACTGACCCCACTCTGTCAATGTAACACACCCAGGGAAGGGCAGACTGACCCCACTCTGTCAATGTAACACACCCAGGGAAGAGCAGACTGACCCCACTCTGTCAATGTCACACACCCAGGGAAGAGCAGACTTACCCCACTCTGTCAATGCAACACACCCAGTGAAGAGCAGACTGACCTCACTCTGTCAATGTAACACACCCAGGGAAGGGCAGACTGACCCCACTCTGTCAATGTAACACATCGAGGGAAAAGCAGACTGACCCCACTCTGTCAATGTCACACACCCAGGGAAGAGCAGTCTGACCCCACTCTGTCAATGTAACCCACGCAGGGAAGAGCAGACTGACCTCACTCCGTCAATGTAACACACTCAGCGAAGATCAGACTGACCTCACTCTGTCAATGTAACACACCCTGGGATGAGCAGACTGATCACTCTCTGTCAATGTAACTCTGAGTGTGTGGGGTAATTCGCAATATTCAGGGGTTAGTGCCTGGAACACAGTGTCTGAGAGTGTGGGATAGGCCGGATTAATCCAGGGTTTAGGGTCTGGAACACAGTGTCTGTGTGAGTAGGATAAACCGGATTAATCCAGTGGTTATGGTCTGGTACAATGTGCTGGAAAGTGTGGGGAAGGCCTATTCAATTCCGGTGGTAGAGACTGGAATAAAGTATCCGGGAGTGTGGGAGAGGCTGGATTAATCCAGGCATTAGGGTCTGGAACACAGTGTCTGAGAGTGTGGGATAGGCTGGATTAATTCGGGGGATAGTGTCGGGAACACAGTGGTTGAGAGTGTGGGGTAGGCCGGAATATTCCAGGGATTAGGCTCTGGAACACAGTGTCTGAGAGTGAGGGAGAGGCCGGATTAATCCAGGGGTTAGGGTCTGGAACAAAGTGCCGGAGAGTGTTGGATAGGCCGGATTATTCCAGGCATTAGGGTCTGGAACACAGGGTGTCTGAGAGTGTGGGATAGGCGGGATTAATCCAGGGGTTAGTGTCTGGAACACAGTGTCTGAGAGTGTGGGGTAGGCCACAATATTCCAGGGTTAATGATCTGGAACACAGTGTCTGAGAGTGTGGGAGAGGTCGGGTTAATCCAGGGGTTAGGGCCTGGAACACAGTGTCTGAGAGTGTGGGATAGGCCAGTTTAGTCTAGGGGTTAGGATTGGAACACAGCGCCTGAGAGTGTGGGACATGCCGGATTAAAACAGGGGTTAGGGTCTGGAACAAAGTGCCGGAGAGTGTGGGATAGGCCAGATTAATCTAGGGGTTTGTGTCTGGAATTCATTGTCTGAGAGTGTGGGATAGGCCGGATTAATCCAGGGGTTAGTGTCTGGTTACAGTGTCTGAGAATATGGGATAGGCCGGATTAATCTAGAGGTTTGTGTCTTGAATTCAGTGGCTGAAACTGTGGGGAGAGTGGGTTAATCCAGTGGTTAGGGTCTGGAACAAAGTGCCGGAGATTGTGGGATAGGCCAGATTAATCCAGTGGCTAGTGTCTGGTTACATTGTCTGAGAGTATGGGATAGGCCGGATTAATCTAGGGGTTTGTGTCTGGAATTCAGTGTCTGAGAGTGTGGGATAGGCCGGATTAATCCAGTGGTTCGGGTTTGGAACACTGTGCCAGGGAGTGTGGGGTAGGCCGGATTAATCCAGGGGTTAGTGCCTGGAATACAGTGGCTGAGATTGTGGGGGAGGCCAGGTTATTCCAGTGTTTAGGATCTGGAACACTGTGTCTGAGAGTGTAGGATAGGCTGGATTAATCCAGGGGTTAGTGTGTGGAATACAGTGTCTGAGAGTGAGGGATAGGCCGTGTCTATCCAGAGGTTAAGGTCTGGAATACAGTGTCTGAGAATGTGGGATAGGCCGGATTAATCCAGGGTTGAGGGTCTGGAACACAGTATCTGAGAGTGTGGGGAGGCCGGTTCAATGCAGGGGTTAGGTTGTGGAAAAAAGTGCCTGAGAGTGTGGGAAAGGTCGGATTAATCCAGGGGTTAGGGTCTGGAACAAAGTGTCTGAGGGTGTGGGATAGGCCGGATTAATCCAGGGGTTAGGGTCTGGAACAAAGTGTCTGAGGGTGTGGGATAGGCCGGATTAATCCAGGGGTTAGGGTCTGGAACACAGTGTCTGAGGGTGTGGGATAGGCCGGATTAATCCAGGGGTTTGGCTAAACACAGGGTCTGAGAGTGTGGGGTAGGCCGGAATATTCCAGGGGTTTGGCTAAACACAGGGTCTGAGAGTGTGGGATGGGCCGGAATATTCCAGGGGTTAGAGTCTGAAACACAGTGTCTGAGAGTGTGGGAGAGGCCAGATTAATCCAGGGGTTAGGGTCTGGAACACAGTGTCTGACAGTGTGGGAGAGGCCGGATTAATCCCGGGGTTAGGGCCTGGAACACAGTGTCTGAGAGTGTAGAATAGACCCGGTCTATCCAGGGGTTAGGATCTGGAACACAATGTCTGAGAGTGTGGGATCGGTCGGATTAATCCAGGGATTAGGGTCTGTAACACTGTGTCCGAGAGTGTAGGATAGGCCGGCGTAATCCAGGGATAGGGTCTGGATTACAGTGATTGAGAGTGTGGGATTGGCCAGTTTAGTCTAGGTTTTAGGGATGGAACAAAGTGCCGGAGAGTGTGGGACATGCCGGATTAAAACAGGGGTTAGGGTCTGGAACAAAGTGTCGGAGAGTGTGGGATAGGCCGGATTAATCCAGTGGCTAGTGTCTGGTTACATTGTCTGAGAGTATGGGATAGGCCGGATTAATCCATGGATTTGTGTCTGGAATTCAGTGTCAGAGTGTCGGAGAGCCGGATTAATCCAGGGGTGAGGGTCTGTAACACTGTGACCGAGAGTGTAGGATAGGCCGGCGTAATCCAGGGTTAGGGTTGGAACACAGTGATTGAGAGTGTGGGATAGGCCAGTTTAGTCTAGGGTTTAGGGTTGGAACACAGCGCCTGAGAGTGTGGGACATGCCGGATTAAAACAGGGGTTAGGGTCTGGAACAAAGTGCCGGAGAGTGTGGGATAGGCCGGATTAATCTAGGGGTTAGTGTCTGGAACACAGTGTCTGAGAGTGTGGGGAGAGCGGGTCAATCCAGGGGTTAGGGTCTGGAACAAAGTGCCGGAGATTGTGGGATAGGCCAGATTAATCCAGGGGCTAGTGTCTGGTTACATTGTCTGAGAGTATGGGATAGGCTGGATTAATCTAGGGATTTGTGTCTGGAATACAGTATCTGAGAGTGTGGGATAGGCCGGATTAATCCAGGGCTTAGTGCCTGGAATACAGTGTCTGAGATTGTGGGGGAGGCCAGGTCATTCCAGGGTTTAGGGTCTGGAACACTGTGTCTGAGAGTGTAGGATAGGCTGGATTAATTCAGGGGTCAGTGTGTGGAATACAGTGTCTGAGAGTGTAGGATAGGCCGGATTAATCCCGTGTTTAGGGTCTGGAACACAGTATCTGAGAGTGTGGGGCGGCCGGTTCAATGCAGGGGTTAGGTTCTGGAAAAACGTGCCTGAGGGTGTGGGATTGTCCGGATTAATCCAGGGGTTAGGGTCTGGGACAAAGTGTCTGAGAGTGTGGGGTAGGCCGGGTCAATTCAATGGTTAGGGTCTGGAACACAGTGTATGAGAGTGTGGGATAGGCCGGATTAATCCAGGGGTTAGGGTCTGGGACAAAGTGCCTGAGAGTGTGGGATAGGCCGGATTAATCCAGGTGTTAGGGTCTGGAACACAGTGCCTGAGAGTGTGGGATAGGCCGGATTAATCCAGGGGTTAGGGTCTGGAACACAGTATCTGAGCGTGAGAGATAGGCCGGATTAATCCAGGGTTAGTGACTGGAACACAGTGTCTGAGAGTGTGGGGTAGGCCAGGTCTTTCCATGGATTAGGGTCTGGAACACTGTGTCTGAGAGTGTCGGGGAGGCCGGATTAATCCAGGGGTTAGTGTGTGGAATACAGTGTCTGAGAGTATGGGATAGGCCGTGTCTATCCAGAGGTTAAGGTCTGGAATACAGTGTCTGTGAGTGTGGGATAGGCCGGATTAATCCATGGTTAGTGACTGGAACACAGTGTCTGAGAGTGTGGGGAGAGTGGGTCAATCCAGGGGTTAGGGTCTGGAACAAAGAGCCAGAGATTGTGGGATAGGCCAGATTAATCCAGGGGCGAGTGTCTGGTTACATTGTCTGAGAGTATGGGATAGGCTGGATTAATCTAGGGATTTGTGTCTGGAATACAGTATCTGAGAGTGTGGGATAGGCCGGATTAATCCAGGGGTTTGTGTCTGGAATATACTGTCTGAGAGTGTGGGATAGGCCGAAATAATCCAGGGTTTAGGGTCTGCAGCACAGTATCTGAGAGTGTGGGGTGGCCGGTTCAATGCAGGGGTTAGGTTCTGGAAAAAAGTGCCTGAGGGTGTGGGAAAGGCCAGATTAATCCAGGGGTTAGGATCTGGGACACAGTGTCTGAGAATGTAGGATAGGCTGGATTAATCCAGGGGTTAGTGTGTGGAATACAGTCCCTGAGATTGTGGGATAGGCCGTTTCTATCCAGGGGTTAGGGTCTGGAACACAGTGTCTGAGAGTGTGGGATAGGCTGGATGAATCCAGGGGTTAGGGTCTGGAACACTGTGCCTGAGAGTGTAGGATAGGCCAGGTCAATCCAAGGTTTGGGTCTGGAACACAGTGTCTGAGAGTGTGGGATAGGCCGGATTAATCCAGCAATGTAGTTCTGGAATGCAGTGTCTGCGTGAGTAGGATAGGCCGGATTAATCCAGGGGTTAGGGTCTGGTACAAAGTGCCGGAAAGTGTGGGAAAGGCCAATTCAATCCCGGGGTTAGAGTCTGGAACAAAGTATCTGGGAGTGTGGAATAGGCCGGATTAATCCAGGGGTTAGGGTCTGGCACAAAGTGCCTGAGAGTGTGGGATAGGCCGTATTAATACAGGGGTTAGTGTCTGGAACAAAGTGCCTGCGAGTGTGGGGATGCCGGAATAATCAAGGATTTAGGATCTGGAACACAGTGTCTGAGAATGTAGGATAGGCCGGATTAATCCAGGGGTTAGTGTGTGGAATACAGTCCCTGAGATTGTGGGACAGGCTGTTTCTATCCAGGGGTTAAGGTCTGGAATACAGCGTCTGAGAGTGTGGGACAGGCCGGATTAATCCACGATTTAGGGTCTGGAACACAGTGTCTGAGAGTGTGGGATAGGCCGGATTAATCCAGGGGTTAGTGCCTGGAACACAGTGTCTGAGAGTGTGGGACAGGCCGGGTCAATCCAATGGCGTAGGTCTGGAACACAGTGCGTGAGAGTGTGGGATAGGCCGGATTAATCCAGTGGTTAGTGCGTGGAACACAGTTTCTGAGATTGAGGGATAGGCTGGATGAATCCAGGGGTTAGGGTCTGGAACACTGTGCCTGAGAGTATAGGATAGGCCGGATTGACGCAGCAATGTGGGTCTGGAGTGCAGTGTCTGCGTGAGTAGGATAGGCCGGATTAATCCAGGGGTTAGGGTCTGGTACAAAGTGCCGGAAAGTGTGGGAAAGGCCAAGTCAATTCCGGGGTTAGAGTCTGGAACAAAGTGTCTGGGAGTGTGGGATAGGCCGGAATAATCCAGGGGTTAGGGTCTGGCACAAAGTGTCGGTGAGTGTGGGATAGGCTGGATTAATCCCGGGGTTAGGGCCTGGAACACAGTGTCTGAGAGTGTAGAATAGACCCGGTCTATCCAGGGGTTAGGATCTGGAACACAATGTCTGAGAGTGTGGGATCGGTCAGATTAATCCAGGGATTAGGGTCTGTAACACTGTGTCCGTGAGTGTAGGATAGGCCGGCGTAATCCAGGGTTAGGGTTGGAACACAGTGATTGAGAGTGTGGGATAGGTCAGTTTAGTCTAGGGGTTAGGGTTGGAACACAGCGCCTGAGAGTGTGGGACATGCCGGATTAAAACAGGGGTTAGGGTCTGGAACAAAGTGCCGGAGAGTGTGGGATAGGCTGGATTAATCCAGGGGTTAGGGTCTGGAACAAAGTGCCGGAGAGTGTGGGATAGGCTGGATTAATCCAGGGGTTAGTGTGTGGAATACAGTCCCTGAGAGTGTGGGATAGGCCGGATTAATTCAGCAGTGTGGGTCTGGAATGCAGTGTCTGCGTGAGTAGGATAGGCCGGATTAATCCAGGGGTTAGGGACTGATTCCAAAGTGCCTGAGAGTGTGGGAAAGGCCAATTCAATCCCGGGGTTAGAGTCTGAATAAAGTATCTGGGAGTGTGGGATAGGCCGGATTAATCCAGGCATTAGGGTCTAGAACACAGTGTCTGAGAGTGTGGTATAGACCGGATTAATCCAGGGGTTAAGGTCTGGAACACAGTGTCTGAGAGTGTGGGATTGGCCGGATTAATCCAGTGGTTAGTTCGTGGAACACAGTTTCTGAGATTGAGGGATAGGCTGGATGAATCCAGGGGTTCGGGTCTTGAACACTTTGCCTGAGAGTGTAGGATAGGCCAGGTCAATCCAGGGTTTGGGTCTGGAAAACAGTGTCTGAGAGTGTGGGATAGGCCGGATTAATCCAGGGGTTAGGGTCTAGTACAAAGTGTCGGAAAGTGTGGGAAAGGCCAATTCAATCCCGGGGTTAGAGTCTGGAACAAAGTATCTGAGAGTGTGGTATAGGCCGGATTAATCCAATGGTTAGTGTCTGGAACACAGTGGCTGAGAGTATGGGGTAGGCCGGAATATTCCAGGGGTTATGGTCAGGCACACAGTGTCTGAGAGTGTGGAATAGGCCGGGTCAATCCAGGGGTTTGGGTCTGGAATACAGTGTCTGAGAGTGTGGGACAGGCCGGATTAATCCAGGGATTAGGGTCTGTAACACTGTGGCCGAGAGTGTAGGATAGGCCGGATTAATCCAGGGTTAGGGTCTGGAACACAGTGATTGAGAGTGTGGGATTGGCAAGTTTAGTCTAGGGTTTAGGGTTGGAACACAGCGCCTGAGAGTGTGGGACATGCCGGATTAAAACAGGGGTTAGGGTCTGGAACAAAGAGTCAGAGAGTGTGGGATAGGCCGGATTAACCCAGCAAGGTGTGTCTGGAATGCAGTGTCTGCGTGAGTAGGATAGGCCGGATTAATCCAGGGGTTAGGGTCTGGTACAAAGTGCCGGAAAGTGTGGGAAAGGCCAATTCAATCCCGGGGTTAGAGTCTGGAACAAAGTATCTGGGAGTGTGGGATAGGCCGGATTAATCCAGGCATTAGGGTCTGGAGCACAGGGTGTCTGAGAGTGTGGGATAGGCCGGATTAATCCGGGGGTTAGTGTCTGGAATACAGTGTCTGAGACTTTGGGGAGAGTGGGTCAATCCAGTGGTTAGGGTCTGGAACAAAGAGCCAGAGATTGTGGGATAGGCCAGATTAATCCAGGGGCTAGTGTCTGGTTACATTGTCTGAGAGTACGGGATGGGCCGGATTAATCTAGGGGTTTGTGTCTGGAATACAGTGTCTGAGATTGTGGGGGAGGCCAGGTCATTCCAGTGGTTAGGGTCTGGAACACAGTGTCTGAGAGTGTAGGATAGGCTGGATTAATCCAGGGATTAGGTTCTAGAACACAGTGTCTGAGAATGTGGGAGAAGCCGGATTAATCCAGGGGTTAGTGTGTGGGACAAAGTGTCTGAGTGTGTGGGGTAGGCCGGGTCAATTCAATGGTTAGTGTCTGGAACACAGTGTATGAGAGTGTGGGGAGGCCGGATTAAACCAGGAGTTTGGGTCTGGGACAAAGTGTCTGAGAGTGTGGGGTAGGCCAGGTTAATCCAGGGGCTAGTGTCTGGTTACATTGCCTGAGAGTATGGGATAGGCCGGATTAATCTCGGGTTTGTGTCTGGAATACAGTATCTGAGAGTGTGGGATAGGCCGGACTAATCCAGTGGTTCAGGTTTGGAATACTGTGCCAGGGAGTGGGGTAGGCCGGATTAATCCAGGGGTTAGAGCCTGGAATACAGTGTCTGAGATTGTGGGGGAGGCCAGGTCATTCCAGTCGTTAGGGACTGGAACACTGTGTCTGAGAGTGTAGGATAGGCTGGATTAATCCAGGGGTTAGTGTGTGGAATACAGTGTCTGAGATTATGGGATAGGCTGTGTCTATCCAGAGGTTAAGGTCTGGAATACAGTGTCTGAGAGTGTGGGATAGGCCGGATTAAACCAGGGGTTGGGTCTGGAACAAAGTGCCTGAGAATGTGGAGATGCCGGAATAATACAGGATTTAGGGTCTGGAACTCAGTGTCTGGGAGTGTGGAATAGGCCGGGTCAATCCAATGGTTTGCGTATGGAACACATTGCCTATGAGTGTGGGAGAGGCCGGATTAATCCAGTGGTTAGTGTCTGGAACACAGTTTCTGAGATTGAGGGATAGGCTGGATTAATCCAGGTGTTAGGTCTGGAACAAAGTATCTGAGAGTGTGGGGATGCCGGAATAATCCAGGATTTAGGGTCTGGAACTCAGTGTCTGAGAGTGTAGGATAGGCTGGATTAATCCAGGGGTTAGGGTCTGGAACACAGTGCCTGAGTGTGGGGAGGCCGGTTCAATGCAGGGCTTAGGTTCTGGAAAAATGTGCCTGAGAGTGTGGGAAAGGCCAGATTAATCCAGGGGTTAGGATCTGGGACACAGTTTCTGAGAGTGTGGGAAAGGCTGGATTAATCCAGGGGTTACGATCTGGAACAGCGTCTGAGAGTGTAGGATAGGCCGGATTAATCCAGGGGTTAGTGTCTGGAACACAGTGCCTGAGAGTGTAGGATAAACTGGATAAATCCAGGTGTTAGGGTCTGGAACACAGTGCCTGAGAGTGTAGGATAGGTTGGATAAATCCAGGGGTTAGTGTGTGGAATACAGTGTCTGAGAGTGTGGGATAGGCCAGATTAATCCAGGGGTTAGTGTCTGGAATACAGTGTCTGAGAGTGTGGGGAGGCCGGATTAATCCAGGGTTTAGGGTCTGGAACACAATGTCTGAGAGTGTGGCATAGGCTGGATTAATACGTAGGTTACGGTCTGGAACAAACTGTCTGAGAGTGTGGGGTAGGCTGGAAAAATCCAGGGGTTAGGGTCTGGAACACAGTGTCTGAGATTGTGGGATAGGCTGGATTAATCCAGTGGTTAGGGTCTGGCACAAAGTGTCTGAGAGTGTGGGATAGGCCGGGTCAATCCAGGGGTTAGTGTCTGGAACACAGTGTCTGAGAGTGTGGGGTAGGCTGGATTAATCCAGTGGTTAGGATCTGGAACACAGTGTCTGAGAGTGTGGGAGAGGCCGGACTAATCCAGGGGTTAGGGTCTGGGACAAAGTGTCTGAGAGTGTGAGAAAGGCTGGATTAATCCAGGGTTTAGGGTCTGGAACAGAGTGTCTGAGAGTGTGGGATAGGCCGGGTCAATCCAATGGTGTAGGTCTGGAACACAGTGTCTGAGGGTGTCAAATAGGCCGTATTAATCCAGGAGTTAGGGTCTGGAACACTGTGTCTGAGAGTGTGATATCGGCCGGATTAATCCAGGGGTTAGGGTTTGGCACAAAGTGCCTGAGGGTGTGGAATAGGCCAGATTAATCCAGGGGTTAGTGTCTGGAACACAGTGTCTGAGAGTGTGAAATCGGCCGGATTAATCCAGGGGTTAGGGTCTGGAACAAAGTGCCTGAGAGTGTGGGATAGGCTGGATTAATACAGGGGTTAGGGTCTGGAACAAAGTGCCTGAGAATGTGGGATAGGCCAGATTACGCCAGGAGTTAGGGTCTGGTACACAGTGCCCGAGTATGGAATAGGCCAGATTACCCCAGGGGTTAGGTTCTAGAACACAGTGTCTGAGAGGGTGGGGGAGGCCGGATTAATTCAGGAGTTAGGGTCTGGAACTGAGTGTCTGAGCGTGTGGGATAGGCCGGGTCAATCCAATGGTGTAGGTCTGGAACACCCTGCGTGAGAGTGTAGGATAGGCCGGATTAATCCAGGGGTTAGGGTCTGGAACACAGTGTCTGAGAGTGTAGGAAAAACTGGATAAATCCAGGGGTTAAGTTCTGGAACACAGTGTCTGAGAGTGTGGGATAGGCTGGGTCAATCCAGGGGTTAGCGTCTGGAATACAGTGTCTGAGAGTGTGGGGTAGGCTGGAATATTCCAGGGGTTAGTGTCTGGAATACAGTGTCTGAGAGTGTGGGACCGGCCGGATTAATCCAGGGATTAGGGTCTGTAACACTGTGTCCGAGAGTGTAGGATAGGCCGGATTAATCCAGGGATAGGGTCTGGAACACAGTGATTGAGAGTGTGGGATTGGCCAGTTTAGTCTAGGGTTTAGGGTTGGAACACAGTGTCTGTGAGTGTGGGACATGCCGGATTAAAACAGGGGTAAGGGTCTGGAACAAAGTGCCGGAGAGTGTGGGATAGGCCGGATTAATCCAGGGGTTAGTGTCTGGAACAAAGTGTCTGAGAGTGTGGGATAGGCCGGATTAATCCAGGGGTTAGTGTCTGGAACACAGTGTCCGTGAGTGTAGGGTAAACTGGATAAATCCAGGGGTGAGGGTCTGGAACACAGTGCCTGAGAGTGTAGGATAGGTTGGATTAATCCAGGGGTTAGTGTGTGGAATACAGTGTCTGAGAGTGTGGGATAGGCCGGATTAATCCAGGGGTTAGTGTCTGGAATACAGTGTCTGAGAGTGTGGGGAGGCCGGATTAATCCAGGGTTTAGGGTCTGGAACACAATGTCTGAGAGTGTGGCATAGGCCGGATTAGTATGTAGGTTACGGTCTGGAACAAACTGTCTGAGAGTGTGGGGTAGGCTGGAAAAATCCAGGGGTTAGCGTCTGGAACACAGAGACTTCGAATGTGAGATAGACCGTATTAATCCAGGGGTTAGAATCTGGAACACAGCATTTGAGGGTGTGGAATAGGCTGGATTAATGCAGGAGTTCGGGTCTGGAACACAGTGTCTGAGAGTGTAGGATAGGCCAGGTCGATCCAGGGGTTAGGTTCTGGAACAAAGTGCCTGAGAGTGTGGGTTAGGCCGGATTAATCCAGGGGTTAGGGCCTGGAACACAGTGCCTGAGAGTGTGGGATGGGCCGGGTCAATCCAGGGGTTCGGGTCTGTAACACAGTGTCCGAGAGCGTGGGAAAGGCCAGATTAATCCAGGGGTTAGGTCTGGAACACAGTGTCTGAGAGTGTGAGAAAGGCCGGATTAATCCAGGGGTTAGGATCTGGAACAGTGCCTGAGAGTGTAGGATTGGCTGGATTAATCCAAGGGTTAGTGTATGGAATACAGTCCCTGAGATTGTGGGACAGGCTGTTTCTATCCAGGGGTTAAGGTCTGGAACACAGTGTCTGAGATTGTGGGAGAGGCCGGATTAATCCAGGGGTTAGGATCTGGAACAAAGTGCCTGAGAGTGTGGTATAGGACGGATTAATCCGGGGGTTAGGGTCTGGCGCAAAGTGTCTGAGAGTGTGGGATAGGCCGGATTAATCCAGGGGTTAGGATCTGGAACAGTGTCTGAGAGTGTAGTATAGGCCGGATTAATCCAGGGGTTAGGATCTGGAACAGTGTCTGAGAGTGTGGGAAAGGCCGGATTAATCCAGGGGTTAGGGTCTGGAACACAGTGTCTGAGATTGTGGGGCAGGCCGGATTAATCCAGGGGTTATGATCTGGAACAAAGTGCCTGAGAGTGTGGGGATGCCGGAATAATCCAGGATTTAGGTTCTGGAACAAAGTGCCTGAGAGTGTGGGGATGCCGGAATAATCCAGGATTTAGGGTCTGGAACTCAGTGTCTGAGAGTGTGGGATAGGCCGAGTCAATCCAATGGTCAGTCTCAGGAACACAGTGCCTGAGTGTGGGGAGGCCGGTTCAATGCAGGGCTTAGGTTCTGGAAAAATGTGCCTGAGAGTGTGGGAAAGGCCGGATTAATCCAGGGGTTAGGATCTGGGACACAGTTTCTGAGAGTGTGGGAAAGGCCAGATTAATCCAGGGGTTAGGGTCTGGAACACAGTGTCTGAGAGTGTGGGAAAGGCCGGATTAATCCAGGGGTTAGGATCTTGGACACAATTTCTGAGAGTGTGGAATCGGTCGGATTAATCCAGTTGTTAAGGTCTGGGACACAGCATTTGAGAGTGTGGGATAGACTGGATTAATGCAGGGGTTAGGGCCTGGAACACAGTGTCTGAGAGTGTAGGATAGGCCGGATTAATCCAGCAGTGTGGGTCTGGAATGCAGTGTCTGCAGGAGAAGGATAGGCCGGATTAATCAAGGGGTTAGGGTCTGGTACAAAGTGCCAGAAAATATGGGGAAGGCCGATTCAATCCCGGGGTTAGTGTCTGGAACAAGGTAGCTGGGAGTGTGGGATAGGCCGGATTAATGCAGGCATTCGGGCCTGGAACACATGGTGTCTGAGAGTGTGGGATAGGCCGGAACTATCCAGGGGTTAGGGTCTGAAACAAAGTGCATGAGAGTGTGGGGAGGCCGGAATAATCCAGGGGTTAGGGTCTGAAACAAAGTGCATGAGAGTGTGGGGAGGCCGGAATAATCCAGGGGTTAGGGTCTGAAACAAAGTGCATGAGAGTGTGGGATAGGCCGGATTAAACCAGGGGCTAGGCTCTGGAACATGTGATAGGGTTAGGGTGAGGGTTAGGCATAGCTGGGGCCCATACGTGGGCCTGTCTCTTTGTTGGCTACGTAGAACAGTTGATCTTCCGTAATTACACCGGCACCACTCCCCACCTCTTCCTCCGCTACATTGTTGACTGCATTGGCGCCACCTCGTGCTCCCGTGAGGAGGTTGAGCAATTCATCAACTTCACCAACACATTCCACCCTGACCTTAAATTTACCTGGACCATCTCTGACACCTCCCTCCCCTTCCTGGACCTCTCCATCTCCACTAATGACGACCGACTTGACACTGACATTTTTTACAAACCCACCGACTCCCATAGCTACCTGGATTACACCTCTTCCCACCCTACCTCTTGCAAAAATGCCATCCCGTATTCGCAATTCCTCCGCCTCCGCCGGATCTGCTCCGAGGAGGACCAGTTCCACCATAGGACACACCAGATGGCCTCCTTCTTTAGAGACCGCAATTTCCCTGCCCACGTGGTTAAAGATGCCCTTCCACATCCCGCACCTCCACCCTCAGACCCCACCCCTCCAACTGTAACAAGGACAGAACCCTCCTGGTGCTCACCTTCCACCCTACAAACCTTCGCATAAACCAAATCATCCGCCGACATTTCTGCCACCTCCAAACAGAACCCACCACCAGGGATATATTTCCTTCCCCACCCCTTTATGCCTTCCGCAAAGACCGTTCCCTCCGTGACTACCTGGTCAGGTCCACGCCCCCCTACAACCCACCCTCCAATCCTGGCACTTTCCCCTGCCACTGCAGGAACTGTAAAACCTGCGCCCACACCTCCTCCCTCACCTCTATCCAAGGCCCTAAAGGAGCCTTCCACATCCATCAAAGTTTTATTTGCACATCCACTAATATCATTTATTGTATCCGTTGCTCCCGATGTGGTCTCCTCTACATTGGGAAGACTGGGCGCCTCCTAGCAGAGCGCTTTAGGGAACATCTCTGGGACACCCGCACCAATCAACCAAACCGCCCCGTGGCCCAACATTTCAACTCCCCCTCCCACTCTGCCGAGGACATGGAGGTCCTGGGCCTCCTTCACCGCCGCTCCCTCACCACCAGACGCCTGGAGGAAGAACGACTCAACTTCCGCCTTGGAACACTTCAACCCCAGGGCATCAATGTGGACTTCAACAGTTTCCTCATTTCCCCTTCCCCCACCTCATCCTAGTTTCAAACTTCCAGCTCAGTAACTGTCCCCATGACTTGTCCGGACTTGTCCGACCTGCCTATCTCCTTTTCCACCTATCCACTCCACCCTCTCCTCCCTGACCTGTCACCTTCATCTCCTCCCCCACTCACCCATTGTACTCTACGCTACTCTCTCCCCGCCCCCACCCTCCTCTAGCTTATCTCTCCATGCTTCAGGCTCACTGCCTTTATTCCTGATGAAGGGCTTTTGCCCGAAACGTCGATTGCGAAGCAACTTGGATGCTGCCTGAACTGCTGTGCTCTTCCAGCACCAATAATTCAGAACTTGGAATTTAAATGCTATTAATGCTTAGTATAATTCTATGCTATTAAACTGCTTGTCTCTCTCTGTAGTTACAGCAGTCTAAACAAACCATCTAGGCTGGCTTGGAGCCCCCCCCCCCCCCCCAATCAACTGCATCATTCTATTAGGGCCTTGTGGAAGAGACAGAGGATGAATCACCAGTTTTTCACAAAATAATCCCCTTTCCCCACTCAAAGGTTCGATGGTTGGACACTCATTAGTTTTGTTTGTTGTACCTGTTACATCTGTCCAGCTCGGCCTGTCTTGGTTTATTGCTTTTGTTTGTTTGTTTAGGTGATTATTCTTTGTTGATGGAATATGGAAGGTGGCTGTTCTTTCTTGATGTGTTAAAAGATAAGGCTGGCCAGCAGTAACAATTCTTCCACACTTGGTTAAGCAATGATGCCACAGCCAGGATTTATCAGACTAATCTCCCAAGCTAAAAACTGTGATATGGTGTGTGTGTGAGAGAGAGGAAAAAGAGCTGGACAGCTGGTCGAAAGTTTAACCCTTTGTGATTCGGTTTGAATGCACACTTGGTGATTGAATGTTTGTACTTTGTTCCCTGGAGCTTGAGAACCGGGACTGTTTTGAATCTGATTTCTATTATGGAAATTTAACATGATTTCTTTTTAAGGTTAAGGATTTTTAATGATTATGAAATAAAATATTAATTCCTGTTCTTTTTACAGGTCATGCCTGCCTTCCTGTCAGCTTCTAACTAATCTCTGTTATCCTTACATGAAAGCCAACCTTATTAGATTTCAAATCAGCTTTATACGGAGGAAAACAACATTATAACTTTTTTTGTTTCAGACTCATTTGTTTCCACTTAATGTTAAGACTGATGTGTTTCATTGGTGATTATGATGTGCCAGCCATAGATTTAGTCAGGAAGTCCACTCCCTCAATACAGTTGAAGTTTCAGTTCAACATTAGATTGCGATAAATCATCAAAAGAAAATCCCAAGGTTAATATCTGTGTCCTTGCATGTGGCCATTATGCATACATTAGAAGTTTTTTTTAATTTGATTAAACAAATGCGTTCAACGCAGCTCCAGTTATTTCACGACCTATAGCATTATAATGGAGCAATGACCAGTCAGGACTACTTAAGGAACTTAATTTTGGATTTAAATTAAGGGACTAAAACTAGGTAATTATAGTGGATTTCAAAGTTGCGAACTGTATGTATTTTACATTTTAAATATTAAATACTGAATAAATGAATTTTATATATATATAAATTAAATAAGAAAATAAAATGTTGTATAATACTTAGGTATATATATTGTAAAAATAATATTCATTGATATATTAAACAGAGGAGATCTGATCTCAAAGCTAGACAATGAGAACTAAGCTCTGGTGATCCTCCAATATCCACAAAAATAACTGAAAACTTATTTTCCATAATCTTCTTCAGCTGGATCCCCACTCAGTGATACATAAAGTCTGCTTGGTACCACTCCAATCAGGGCTCTCTTCAGAAATTCAAACTGAATTCTATCCATATCATTAGGTGTCCCGAACGGATGAAAAAGAACTACTGCCTGACTTAAACAGGTATTGTTGTCACCCAGCATTCCAACCTTTGGGAAATAGGGACAGGCAAACATATCGAGGAATAGGATGGTATAACAACTACTTTCTTTTGTAGCATCACTGCCACGTTGCCATGGAGCTGGCAAGCTCCATAATGTCACAACCATGTGATACAGTGACCAGGACAAGTGAATGAGACAAATCACCGATTTAGTTATTCTCCTCTTGCAATTTTTGATTAGCTGAAAATTCAAATCTTAAAAGTAGCTTTCAGATTATGACAATTAAGATTCCAAAATGTATAGTTAGGAACAGGCTTTAAAGTTAGACAAGCATAAATTGGTAAATTGGTTAAATGAGGATAAAATGAAAATAGAGGCAAGGAGATCAACTACAGAAGGGAAGAGAATGATGTAATAAGAAGGATAAAACAGCAGAGTACAGTTTTAAAAATTTTTAGTCACTTGTTGGGTTTCCACACTGAATTACAGATAATTATTATATTTATTATCATAAATATTTGTTATTTATTATATGTAATATTATTTATGTTTATAAATAATTTATGTTTATAAATAAATAAATGCTCGTTGTTGTGGTTCTGTTGGCCGAGCTGGGAATTTGTGTTGGAGACGTTTCGTCCCCTGTCTCGGTGACATCCTCAGCGCTTGGGAGCCTCCTGTGAAGCGCTTCTGTGATCTTTCCTCCGGCATTTATAGTGGCCTGTCTCTGCCGCTTCCGGTTGTCAGTTCCAGCTGTCCACTGCAGTGGCCGGTATATTGGGTCCAGGTCGATGTGTTTGTTGATAGAGTCTGTGGATGAGTACCATGCCTCTCCGAATTCCCTGGCTGTTCTCTGTTTGGCTTGTCCTATAATAGTAGTGTTGTCCCAGTCGAATTCATGTTGCTTGTCATCTGTGTGTGTGTGGCTACTAAGGATAGCTGGTCGTTTCATTTCATGTCTAGTTGGTGTTCTTGGATGCAGATCGTTAGCTGTCTTCCTGTTTGTCCTATGTAGTATTTTGTGCAGTCCTTGCATGGGATTATGTACACTACGTTGGTTTTGCTCTTGTTGGGTATCGGGTCCTTCGTCCTGGTGAGTTGTTGTCTGAGCGTGGCTGTTGGTTTGTGTGCTGTTATGAGTCCTCGTGGTCGCAGTAGTCTGGCTGTCAGTTCGGAAATGTTCTTGATATATGGTAGTGTGGCTAGTCCTTTGGGTTGTGGCATGTCCTCATTCCATTGTCTCTCCCTTCGGCATCTGTTGATGAAATTGCGGGAGTATCAGTTTTTGGCAAATACCTTGTATACGTGTTCCTCTTCCTCTTTTTGCAGTTCTGGTGTGCTGCAGTGTATTGTGGCCCTTTTGAAATATACACATTGACAAGGAAGAAACTATGGTCTCATTCGATGTAACGGCACTGTTCACCTCTATCGACAAAACCCTCGCCATAGAAACAATAGCCAACCTGCTGGACATACAGAACAGACAACAGGACGGGGAACCTATCAACAAAGATGGCATACTCAAACTACTGGACCTGGGCCTCACAACACACTTCACATTCAACAACCAAATATATGAACAAATCAACAGCACACCCATGGGCTCACCCATCTCTGGACTCACAGCAGAAGCTGTAATGCAAAGATTAGAACAAACAGTCTAACCGCAAATTCAACCCAAACTGTGGGTCAGATATGTGGATGACACCTTTGTAATCATTAAAAACACAGAAATAGAGAACACACACCAGATCATCAACGCCACACTCACAGGAATCCGATTCACTAGAGAGGAAGAAAAGGACAACCAACTCCCATTCCTAGACGTGGTGGTACAGAGAACACCGAACGGAGAATTCACCACAAAGGTTTACAGGGAAGCACACACACAGACCAAGTCCTGAACTACGTAAGCAACCACCCCAACACACACAAAATAAGTTGCATCAAGACACTATTCAAAAGGGCCACAGATTCAATCAATAAGCACATCAACCTGGACCCAATATACCGACCACTGCAGCAAACAGCTGGAACTGACAACCGGAAGCGGCAGATTCAAACCACTATAAATGCCGGAGGAAACATCACAGAAGCGCTTCACAGAAGGCTCCCAAACACTGAGGATGTCACCTAGACAGGGGACGGAACATCTGCAACACAAATTCCAAGCTCGGCGAACAGAACCACAAAATAAAGCTCAGTATTTGGGACCCGTGTGCTCCAGTGCTGAGCTTCTGAATAAATTGGGTCTATATTCGAGAAAATTGAAAGGCGATTTCATTTCAATGTATCAGATTGTGAAGAGGCTTGAGAGGGGAGATGCTGAGAAATTAATCCTGAGGGTCTGGGAATCTGAAACACAATAACACAGTCTCAGGAGTTGCTGGAAAAGCTCAGCAGGACAGGCAGCATCTGTGCAGAGAAATCAGCGTTAATGTTACAGCATCCGCAGTTCATTCGGGTTTGATTACCACCCTCTCAGGGTAAGGGGCAGGTAATTTGGGACTGAGATGAGGAGACAGCCCTTCACTCTAAGCCCTCTGAGTCTTTAATATTCTCTCTTCCTGAGGATTGTGGATGCTCCCTCACTGAGTACATTTCTGATTGGAATAGACAGATTGCCATCGTCTCAGGGATTCACGAGATTTGGGGAGTGGATAGGAAACCGGATTTGAAATCTCAAACCAGCTCTGATTGGATTGACTGCCAGAACAGACTGAACAGTTTAAACAGGCTGTACAGTCTCCTCCTGCTCACATTTCCTGAGCTCTTAGATGTTTACTGAACCAACTCCCAATCCCTTTGGATTTGGTTCCATGGAACCGTTTATCATTAAATCTCTGCAGCCTCCACCCTATTACAAACCATCTCATTCTTTCTTCAGCGTTACCCCCATTCCAATTGCTCAGAAATCATTACTTTTCTAACTTCCTTCTGCTCTGCTGAATCCCCCCACCCTCATAACACACGGGGTAACCTTTCCCTTCTCCCTATAGATGCTGCCTGACCTTATCAGATTTCTCAGCATGGCCTGTGTTTATTTCAGAGGGAATGACATCTCCCTGTTCCTGTTTCTGTGAGAGGACACATTCCCCAATCCGACTCCTTGATATTCCGTTTGTTCACAGAGAAAAGAGCTTTTCCTGGTGATGGTTCCTGTGAATTGCAGCGTGGAACCGGGCAGCATTGCTCGGCATCTCGGAAGCTTTCCCATCTGCTGCTTCCCATTTCTTATTGAAATATTGGTTGCAGCACAAGGATGGGTTTGTTTTGTTCGAAAAGTGAGAGACTGCTCCCATCAGGAACCTGAAATAATTACAGAAGCCGCTGGAAACACTGAACAGTTCCAACAGCTTCTGTAGTGGTGGGGAGGGAGGGTTAATGTGTCAAATCGAGACAAGGATAAAATAAACTCCAGCCTCAAAACAATCAGAGTTCCTAAGTTTTACAAACATCTGTATAACATTATTCTGAGCAATCAATTCCCCTTAAACCCTTGCAATGTGGAATACCATCTTTCTGACTCTCACTTTGAGAGATGTCCCTCAGTTAGCTCCTCCACCATTCTTTCCATTTCACTGGGGACCCACTATCCACAGTCTCCAATCAAATGACCTGAACTCAGACACACAGAGATCTTAAAGAGTGACACAATGCAGATAGGAAGTTGATTTCATTTCTGTTTCTGAGTCCAATCTTCAGTCAGTGAGAGAGAGTCAGGTATTCAAGGCTCAAACAAGAGCTGGATTCTGCTTCTGGTGATTGTCTTCATTCAGTGAGAAGGAGGGCCGTGGGCCAGAAGGAGCTCATCATTGTCGTTCGGGTTGTCTGCTCAGTCTGCAGCATTGCAGGCCGTGGGAGCAGGGCAGTGGGAAAGGTACCTCATGTGGACTGCAATAGGACTTTCAACACATTGTTCCAGGTCAGTTACAGAGCTACAGGAATTCTGAATGAGGATCGGAAAAATGGATTGATTTAAGGAGGATGATCAGGGAAACAGGATAAAGCTGATGAGATCACCAGGATTCCTTGGTCTATAGCTGTACCATACTTTATTTTCTGCTTTATAAATCTACAATCCGGAGCTCAACCCACTCAGAGCAATATAAGCTCAGAAACAAATCATTCAGTCCAACACATCAATGCCGAACTGATATCCGATGTCAATCTCATCCTATTTGTCAGAATTTGGCCCATGTTCCTCTGAACCCTTTTTAATTCCTACACCCACCCAGATACCTTTTAAATGTTGTAATTGTACCAGCCTCCACTACTTCCTCTGGCAGCTCATGCACACAGTGCCCGCTGATTGAAAAATGTTCCCCTTAGGTCCCTTTTATATTTCCCTCTCAATTTTAACATATGCCATCTGCTTCTGGACTCCCACACCACAGGGAAATCACCTTGCCTTTATACCCTTTTGAGGTCCTTAATGTTTTTGTGAACGTCTATAAGGATCCCCCTCAGCCACTGACGCTCCAGGGATAATAATCTCAATCGAGACAGTCTTACCCTCCAGCACAAACCCTCCAACCTTGGCAACATCCGTGTAAATCTTTTCTACACCCTTTAAAGTTTCACAATACCCTTCTTACAGGAGGGAGTCCAGAATTGCACATTATATTCCAAAAGTGGCCGAACAAATTCTGCAACATGACCTCCCAACTCCTTTACACAATGAACTGACCAATAAAGACAAAAATGACAAACACCTTCTTCACTATCTTATCAAAATGTTTGTCCAATTTCAACGATCTATGAAACTGCACTCCAGGTCTATTTGTTTAGCAACATCCCGAGTACCTTGCCATTAAGTGTGTAAGTCCTGCTCTCTTTTGCTTCTCCAAAATGCAGCACCTCAGACTTGACTAAATAAATCTCCATCTTCCACTCCTCAGCCCAGAGGCCCATCTGATCAAGATCCCATTGTAATCTGAGGTAACCATCTTCACTGTCCTTGACACTTCCAATTTTACTGTCATCTGCAAACTTACTAACCATTCATCCTATGGTCACATCCAAATCATTTATATAAATGACAAAACAACAGTGGACCCAGCACCGATCCTTGTGACACACTGCTGGTCACAGGCCTCCAGTCTGAAAAGCACCCCTCCCCAACACCCTCTGTCTTCTACCTTCAATAAAAGAAGTGTTGCAAGTATCAGTTAACTGGAGATTCAGATCAGTGCGTCACTAAATGAAAAAAAATGCAGAGCATCATTAATTGGAGAATTCATGCAGGTGCCATTTAAATTAGAAGTGGGAGCACTGGAGCAGGATAACACTCAGTGGGAGAGTTGGTGCAGTTCCAGGATGTGTGCAGGATTGGGAAATGGGGGAAATAGCCATTAATGGAGTCATACAATCACAGAGATTTACAACACACAAACAGATTCTTCAGTCCAAATTATCCATGCCACAATTAAAGAATTCTGGCAGCGCTCCACTAAATTGGAGAATCATTGCAAGGAACTACTTACTGGGAGAATTGGGGAAGGGCTTATCGAAATGTGAGAAATGTAACAGGGCATCAGTTAATGGGAGAATTGGTGCAGTGTAACACTAAATGGGAGAATTCGGGCAGGACAATACTTGATGGGAGGTTTAGAGTTGGACACCCTAAATTGTTCGAGGACATCAGTCAGTATGAGGATTGGTGTAAGGCAACACTGTGAGGAGAACTGGTTCAGGACATCAGTAATTGGGGAAAGTGGTGCTCAGCAACACGGGATTGGAGAATTGGTGTGGGGCATCAGTAAATGATAGACCTGGTGCAGGGTGCTGATAACTTCGAGAATTGGAGCAACTGGGAGAACACGGGCAGTGAATCAGTAAATAGGACAAATGTTGCAAAGGATTATTGGTCCAGTTTCAATACAGTGCACCACGACATGGGAGCATTGGTGCAGATCACCATAAAAGGGAGGAAATATGTAGGATCGATAATTTGTAGATATGATGCAGAGATGGCAAAGCTTAGAGAATTCTGGCAGCAGACGAGAAAATTGGAGAAGTGTTGGAGAGGAATAAAAAATGGAAGACCTGGTGCACAGTGGAGCTAAAATACAAAATAAGTGCATGGCACCAGTAAATGGGAGAATTAGAGTAGCGCACCTTTAAATGGTAAATCGGGCTCGGGCACCTGTAAATGGAAGAGTTAGTACAGGGGGATGAGTAAATGGGTGATTTGGCGAGAATCAATAAATGGGAGATTTCGTGTACAGTGCCATTACTTTGGAAAACTGGTAGGAGTGTTCATATATTGGAAAATTGGAGCACAGCGTGTCTAAATTGGGGAATAGGGGCCAGGGGATCAATAAAAAGAAGAAATGTTGCAAGCATCGGGAAATTGGGGATTCAGTTCAGTGCATCACTAAATAAAAACAATTCAGCAGGGCACCCGTACGTGGAAGATGTGTATCAGCGAACAATTAAAAGGAAGGAATTGATGCAGAGCAACAATAATTGGAGAATTCATGCAGGTGCCATTAAATACGGCAGGATAATACTTAATGGGAGAGTTGGTGCAGTTTCAGGATTAGTGCAGGATTGGTAAATGGGAGAAATGGTGCAGAGCAGCGGAGTCATAAATAGAGTCATACAATCATAGAGATGTACAACATGGAAACAGACACTTCACTCCAACTTGTCTCTGACTCAATCTTAGAATTCTGGCAGCGCTCCACGAAATTGGAGAAACATTCCAAGGAAATACTAAATGGAAGAATTGGGCAAGGGCTTATCGAAATAAGAGAATTTGGAACAGAGCATCCAATAATGGCAAATTGATGCAGTGAGAACCAAATGGGAGAGTTTCAGTTTCGCAGTAAATGGGAGAATTGGGACAGGAAATTACTTAATGTGGGAATGAGAGTCGGACCCCCCTAAATTGGGCGAGGGTATCAGTCAGTATGAGTATTGGTGTAAGGCACCACTGAATGTAGAACTTGTTCAGGACATCAGCAATTGGGCGAAATGGTGCTAAGCAACACTGAATTGGAGAATTGATGTGGGGTATCAGTGAATGGTACTGGTGCACAGTGGAGCTAAATTAGAGAATTGCTGCATGGCAACAGGGAATGGGAGAATTAGAGTAGCGCACCCTTAAATGGTAGAATCGGGCTTGGGCATCAGTAAATGGAAGAATTAGTACAGGGATATGAGGAAATGGGAGATTTGGTGGGAATCAATAATTGGGAGATCTGCTGCACAGTGCCATTACATTAGAAAAGTGGAGCAAAGCCTGTCTAAATTGGGGAATACGGGCCAGGGAATAGATAAAGAGAAGAAATGTTGCAAGCATTGGTAAATTGGAGATTCAGTTCAATGCATCACTAAATGAAAAAAAAAATCAGCATGGCATCTGTGCGTGGAAGATGTGTGTGTGTCAGGGAACAACTAAATGGAAGGAATTGATACAGTGCCACAATAATTGGAGAATTCATGCAGGTGCCATTAAAGGTGCCATGCAGGACAGAGACAGAATAATCTCAATAAGTGAGTTGGCGAAATTCCCGACATAGTGCAGGATTGGTAAATGGGAGAATTGGTGCAGGGAAGCGGAGCACTAATGACAGCCTTAGAGATGTACAGCATGGAAACAGACCCTTCAGTCCAACCTGTCCACATCTCAATTTAAGAATTCCAGCAGCTCTCCACTAAATTGGAGAATCATTTCAAGAAACTATAGAAAAATTGGGAAAAGGCTTATCGATATGTGTGAGAGTTTGCAACAGGGCATCAAATGCTGTGTGAATTAGTGCAATTCACCACTAAATAGGTGAATTATGCTGTGTTGCACGAAATAGGAGAATGGGAGCAGGACATTACCTTTTGAGAGATTTCGCGTAGGGTGCCCCTAAATTGGGCGAGGGCATCAGTATGAGGATTGGTGTAAGGCAACACTGAGTGGAGAGCTTGTTCAGGACATCAGTAATTGAGGGAAATGGTGCTAGCAACACTGAATTGGAGAATTGCTGTGGGCCATCAGTAAATGGGAGAATTAGAGTAGCGCACCCTTAAATGGTAGAATCGGGCTCAGGCATCAGTAAATAGAAGAATTAGTACAGGGATATGGGTAAATGGGAGATTTGGTGGGAATCAATAAATGGGAGATCTAGTGCACATTGCCGTTACTTTAAAAAAATTGGTGGGAGTGCCAAAGTATTAGAAAGTTGGAGCAGAGCATGTCTAAATTGGGGATTAGGGGCCAGGGAATCAATAAAAAGAAGAAATATTGCAAGCATTGGTAAATTGAGATTCAGTTCAGAGCATCACTAAATGAAAACAATTCAGCAGGGCACCCGTCCGTGGAAGGTGTGTATCAGGGAACAACTAACTGGAAGGAATTGATGCAGGGTAACAATAATTTGACAGTTTATGCAGGTGCCATGAAATTCTCAGTGGGAGGACTGGGGCAGGATAACCTCAATGGGAAATGGGAGAATTGGTGTAGGGAAGCGGGTCACTAATTACAGCCTGAGAGATGCACAGCACGGAAACAGACCCTTCAGTCCAACTCTCCACGCCTAAATTTAAGAATTCTGTCAGCTCTACAGTAAATTGGAGAATCATTGCAAGAAAATACCAGATGGATAAATTTTGAAAGGGTTTATCGAAATGTGAGAATTTGCAACAGGGCATCAGATAATGGGTGAATTAGTGCAGTTCAGCACTAAATGGGTGAGTTATGCTGTGTTGCACTAAATGGTCGAATTGGAGCAGGACTTTACCTTTTGGGAGATTTAGAGTAGGGCGCCCCTAAATGGGGCGAGGGAATCAGTCAGTATGGGGATTCGGGTAAGGCAACACTGAACTTGTTCAGGACATCAGTAATTGGGGGAAATGGTGCTAAGCAACACTGAATTGGAGAATTGGTGTGGGGTATCAGTAAATGAGAGACCTGGTGCAGGGTGCTGATAACTTCGAGAATTGGAGCAAATGGGAGAACACGGGCAGTGAATCAGGAAATAGGACAAATGTTGCAAAGGATTTGTGGTCCAGATTCAATACAGTGCGCCACAAAATGGGGGAGTTGGTGCAGTTCACCACGAAAGGGGGGATATTTGCAGTTTGGGGAATTTGGAGATATGATGCAGAGATTGCCAAGATTAGAGAATTCTCTCATTGGTCTACTAAATGGGAGAATTGTTGCAGAGAAAGACTGAATGGAAGACCTGGTGCACAGTGGAGCTCAATTACAGAATGGGTGTATGGCAACAGGAAATGGGAGAATTAGGGTAGCGCACCCTTAAATGGTAGAATCGGGGTCGGGCATCAGGAAATGGAAGGATTAGTACAGGGATATGAGGAAATGGGAGATTTGGTGGGAATCAATAAATGGGAGATTCGGTGCACGGTGCCATTACATTGGAAAATTGGTGGGAGTGTGGATATATTAGAAAATTGGAGCAGAGCATGACTAAATTGGGGAATAGGGGCCAGGGAATCAAGAAAAAGAAATGTTGCAAGCAACGGTAAATTGGAGAGTCAGGTCAGTGCATCACTAAATGAACAAATATAATCAGCAGGGCATCCGTACGTTGGAAATGTGTATCAGGGAACAACTAAATGGAAGGAATTGATGCAGAACAACAATAATTGGAGAATTCATGCAGGTGCCATTAAATTCTAAGTGGGAGGACTGGGGCAGGATAACCTCAATGGGTGAGTTGGTGAAATTCCCGATTTAGTGCAGGATGGTAAATGGGAGAATTGGTGCAGAGAAGCGGAGCAGTAATTACAGCCTCAGAGATGTACAGCACAGACACAAACCCCTCAGTCCAACCTGTCTCCGCCTAAATTTAATAATTCTGGAAGCTGTACACTAAATTGAAGAGTCATTGCAATAAAATACGAAATGGATAAATTTCAAAAGGGCTTATCGAAATATGAGAAGTTTCAACAGGACATCAGATAATGGGTGAATTAGTGCAGTTCAATGCTAATTGGGTGAGTTATGCTGCGTTGCACTAAATGGTAGAATTGGGACAGGACAATACCTTTTGGGAGATTTAGAGTAGCGCACCCCTAAATTGGTCGAGGGCATCAGTCAGTATGAGGATTGGGGTAAGGCAACACTGAGTGGAGAACTTATTCAGGACTTCAGGAATTGGGGGAAATGGTGCTAAGCAACACTGAATTGGAGAATTGGTGTGGGGTATCAGTAAATGAGAGACCTGGTGCAGGGTGCTGATAACTTCGATAATTGGAGCAAATGGGAGAACACGGACAGTGAATCAGGAAATAGGACAAATGTTGCAAAGGGTTAGTGTTCCAGATTCAATACAGTGTATCAAAAATGTGGGATTTGATGCAGGGATCTCCAAGATCAGAGAATTCTGGCAGCGAACTACTAAATGGGAGAATTGTTGCAGGGAAATACTGAATGGATGAACTGGTGCACAGTGGAGCTCAATTACAGAATGGGTGTATGGCAACAGGAAATGGGAGAATGAGGGTAGCGCACCCTTAAATGGACGAATCGGGCTCGGGCATCAGGAAATGGAAGAATTAGTACAGGGATATGAGTCAATGGGAGATTTGTTGCGAATCAATAAATGGGAGACTCAGTGCAGAGTGCCGTTACATCGGAAAATTGGTGGGAGTGCCAACATATTTTCTATAATACAGGAGGAAGCAGTGACGCTGCTCCAGCTCCTTTATTTTCTATAACACAGGAGGAAGCAGTGACGCTGCTCCAGCTCCTTTATTTTCTATAATACAGGTGGAAGCAGTGACGCTGCTCCAGCTCCTTTATTTTATATAATACAGGAGGAAGCAGTGACGCTGCTCCAGCTCCTTTATTTTATATAATACAGGAGGAAGCAGTGACGCTGCTCCAGCTCCTTTATTTTCTATAATACAGGTGGAAGCAGTGACGCTGCTCCAGCTCCTTTATTTTCTATAATACATGAGGAAGCAGTGACGCTGCTCCAGCTCCTTTATTTTATATAATACAGGAGGAAGCAGTGACGCTGCTCCAGCTCCTTTATTTTCTATAATACAGGAGGAAGCAGTGACGCTGCTCCAGCTCCTTTATTGTCTATAATACAGGAGGAAGCAGTGACGCTGCTCCAGCTCCTTTATTTTCTATAATACAGGAGGAAGCAGTGACGCTGCTCCAGCTCCTTTATTTTCAATAATACATGAGGAAGCAGTGACGCTGCTCCAGCTCCTTTATTTTCTACAATACAGGAGGAAGTAGTGACGCTGCTCCAGCTCCTTTATTTTATATAATACAGGAGGAAGCAGTGACACTGCTCCAGCTCCTTTATTTTCTACAATACAGGAGAAAGCAGTGACTCTGCTCCAGCTCCTTTATTTTATATAATACAGGAGGAAGCAGTGACACTGCTCCAGCTCCTTTATTTTCTATAATACAGGAGGAAGCAGTGACGCTGCTCCAGCTCCTTTATTTTCTATAATACAGGAGGAAGCAGTGACGCTGCTCCAGCTCCTTTATTTTCTATAATACAGGAGGAAGCAGTGACGCTGCTCCAGCTCCTTTATTTTCTATAATACATGAGGAAGCAGTGACGCTGCTCCAGCTCCTTTATTTTCTATAATACAGGAGGAAGTAGAGACGCTGCTCCAGCTCCTTTATTTTCTATAATACAGGAGGAAGCAGTGAGGCTGCTCCAGCACCTTTATTTTCTATAATACAGGAGAAAGCAGTGACGCTGCTCATTTTCTATAATACAGGAGGAAGCAGTGAGGCTGCTCCAGCACCTTTATTTTCTATAATACAGGAGAAAGCAGTGACGCTGCTCCTTTTCTATAATACAGGAGGAAGCAGTGAGGCTGCTCCAGCACCTTTACTTTCTATAATACAGGACAAAGCAGTGACGCTCCTCCAGCTCGTTTATTTTCCATAATACAGGAGGAAGCAGTGACGCTGCTCCAGCTCCTTTATTTTCTATAACACAGGAGGAAGCAGAGACGCTGCTCCAGCTCCTTTATTTTCTATAATACCGGAAGAAGCAGTGACGCTGCTCCAGCTCCTTTATTTTTTTTAATACAGGAGGAAGCAGTGACGCTGCTCCAGCTCCGTTATTTTCGATAACACAGGAGGAAGCAGTGACACTGCTCCAGCTCCTTTATTTTCTATAATACAGGAAGAAGCAGTGACGCTGCTCCAGCTCCGTTATTTTCTATAACACAGGAGGAAGCAGTGACGCTGCTCAAGCTCCTTTATTTTCTATAATACAGGAGGAAGCAGTGACTCTGCTCCAGCTCCTTTATTTTCTATCATACAGGAGGAAGCAGTGACGCTGCTCCAGCTCCTTTATTTTCTATAATACAGGAGGAAGCAGTGACGCTGCCCCAGCTCCTTTATTTTCTATAATACAGGAGGAAGCGGTGACGCTGCTCCAGCTCCTTAATTTTCTATAATACAGGAGGAAGCAGTGACGCTGCTCCAGCTCCTTTATTTTCTATAATACATGAGGAAGCGGTGACGCTGCTCCAGCTCCTTTATTTTCTACAATACAGGAGGAAGCGGTGACGCTGCTCCAGCTCCTTTATTTTATATAATACAGGAGGAAGCAGTGACGCTGCTCCAGCTCCTTTATTTTCTATAATACATGAGGAAGCGGTGACGCTGCTCCAGCTCCTTTATTTTCTACAATACAGGAGGAAGTAGTGACGCTGCTCCAGCTCCTTTATTTTCTATAATACATGAGGAAGCAGTGACGCTGCTCCAGCTCCTTTATTTTCTATAATACAGGAGGAAGTAGTTACGCTGCTCCAGCTCCTTTATTTTCTATAATACAGGAGGAAGCAGTGACGCTGCTCCAGCTCCTTTATTTTCTATAATACATGAGGAAGCAGTGACGCTGCTCCAGCTCCTTTATTTTCTATAATACAGGAGGAAGTAGAGACGCTGCTCCAGCTCCTTTATTTTCTATAATACAGGAGGAAGCAGTGACGCTGCTCCAGCTCCTTTATTTTCTATAATACAGGAGGAAGCAGTGACGCTGCTCCAGCTCTTTTATTTTCTATAATACAAGAGGAAGCAGTGACGCTGCTCCAGCTCCTTTATTTTCTATAATACAGGAGGAAGCAGTGACACTGCTCCAGGTCCTTTATTTTCTATAATACAGTAGGAAGCAGAGACACTGCTCCAGCTCCTTTATTTTCTATAATACAGGAGGAAGCCGTGACGCTGCTCCAGCTCCTTTATTTTCTATAATACAGGAGGAAGCAGTGACGCTGCTCCAGTACCTTTATTTTCTATAATACAGGAAGAAGCAGTGACGCTGCCCCAGCTCGTTTATTTTCTATTATACAGGAGGAAGCAGTGAGGCTGCTCCAGCACCTTTATTTTCTATAATACAGGAGAAAGCAGTGACGCTGCTCCTTTTCTATAATACAGGAGGAAGCAGTGAGGCTGCTCCAGCACCTTTACTTTCTATAATACAGGACAAAGCAGTGACGCTGCTCCAGCTCCTTTATTTTCTATAATACAGGAGGAAGCAGTGACGCTGCTCCAGCTCCTTTATTTTCTATAACACAGGAGGAAGCAGAGACGCTGCTCCAGCTCCTTTATTTTCTATAATACAGGAAGAAGCAGTGACGCTGCTCCAGCTCCTTTATTTTTTTTAATACAGGAGGAAGCAGTGACGCTGCTCCAGCTCCGTTATTTTCGATAACACAGGAGGAAGCAGTGACACTGCTCCAGCTCCTTTATTTTCTATAATACAGGAAGAAGCAGTGACGCTGCTCCAGCTCCGTTATTTTCTATAACACAGGAGGAAGCAGTGACGCTGCTCAAGCTCCTTTATTTTCTATAATACAGGAAGAAGCAGTGACGCTGCTCAAGCTCCTTTATTTTCTATAATACAGGAGGAAGCAGTGACTCTGCTCCAGCTCCTTTATTTTCTATCATACAGGAGGAAGCAGTGACGCTGCTCCAGCTCCTTTATTTTCTATAATACATGAGGAAGCAGTGACACTGCTCCAGCTCCTTTATTTTCTATAATACAGGAGGAAGCAGTGACGCTATTCCAGCTCCTTTATTTTCTATAATACATGAGGAAGCAGTGACACTGCTCCAGCTCCTTTATTTTCTATAGTACAGGAGGAAGCAGTGACGCTGCTCCAGTTCCTTTGTTTTCTATTATACAGGAGGAAGCAGTGACGCTATTCCAGCTCCTTTATTTTCTATAATACATGAGGAAGCAGTGACACTGCTCCAGCTCCTTTATTTTCTATAGTACAGGAGGAAGCAGTGACGCTGCTCCAGTTCCTTTGTTTTCTATTATACAGGAGGAAGCAGAGACGATGCTCCAGCTCCTTTATTTTCTATAATAAAGGAGGAAGCAGAAACGCTGCTCCAGTTCCTTTATTTTCTATCATACAGGAGGAAGCAGAGACGATGCTCCAGCTCCTTTATTTTCTATAATAAAGGAGGAAGCAGAAACGCTGCTCCAGTTCCTTTGTTTTCTATTATACAGGAGGAAGCAGTGACGCTGCTCCAGCTCCTTTATTTTCTATACTACAGGAGGAAGCAGTGACGCTGCTCCAGCTCCTTTATTTTCTATAATAAAGGAGGAAGCAGAGACGCTGCTCCAGCTCCTTTATTTTCTATAATACAGGTGGAAGCAGTGACGCTGCTCCAGCTCCTTTATTTTATATAATACAGGAGGAAGCAGTGACGCTGCTCCAGCTCCTTTATTTTATATAATACAGGAGGAAGCGGTGACGCTGCTCCAGCTCCTTTATTTTCTACAATACAGGAGGAAGTAGTGACGCTGCTCCAGCTCCTTTATTTTCTATAATACATGAGGAAGCAGTGACGCTGCTCCAGCTCCTTTATTTTCTACAATACAGGAGGAAGCAGTGACGCTGCTCCAGCTCCTTTATTTTCTATAATACATGAGGAAGCGGTGACGCTGCTCCAGCTCCTTTATTTTCTACAATACAGGAGGAAGTAGTGACGCTGCTCCAGCTCCTTTATTTTCTATAATACATGAGGAAGCAGTGACGCTGCTCCAGCTCCTTTATTTTCTATAATACAGGAGGAAGTAGTTACGCTGCTCCAGCTCCTTTATTTTCTATAATACAGGAGGAAGTAGTGACGCTGCTCCAGCTCCTTTATTTTCTATAATACATGAGGAAGCAGTGACGCTGCTCCAGCTCCTTTATTTTCTACAATACAGGAGGAAGCAGTGACGCTGCTCCAGCTCCTTTATTTTCTATAATACATGAGGAAGCGGTGACGCTGCTCCAGCTCCTTTATTTTCTACAATACAGGAGGAAGCAGTGACGCTGCTCCAGCTCCTTTATTTTCTATAATACATGAGGAAGCAGTGACGCTGCTCCAGCTCCTTTATTTTCTATAATACAGGAGGAAGTAGTTACGCTGCTCCAGCTCCTTTATTTTCTATAATACAGGAGGAAGCAGTGACGCTGCTCCAGCTCCTTTATTTTCTATAATACATGAGGAAGCAGTGACGCTGCTCCAGCTCCTTTATTTTCTATAATACAGGAGGAAGTAGAGACGCTGCTCCAGCTCCTTTATTTTCTATAATACAGGAGGAAGCAGTGACGCTGCTCCAGCTCCTTTATTTGCTATAATACAGGAGGAAGCAGTGACTCTGCTCCAGCTCCTTTATTTTCTATAATACAGGAGGAAGCAGTGACGCTGCTCCAGCTCCTTTATTTTCTATAATACAGGAGGAAGCAGTGACGCTGCTCCAGCTCTTTTATTTTCTATAATACAAGAGGAAGCAGTGACGCTGCTCCAGCTCCTTTATTTTCTATAATACAGGAGGAAGCAGTGACACTGCTCCAGGTCCTTTATTTTGTATAATACAGTAGGAAGCAGAGACACTGCTCCAGCTCCTTTATTTTCTATAATACAGGAGGAAGCCGTGACGCTGCTCCAGCTCCTTTATTTTCTATAATACAGGAGGAAGCAGTGACGCTGCTCCAGTACCTTTATTTTCTATAATACAGGAAGAAGCAGTGACGCTGCCCCAGCTCGTTTATTTTCTATTATACAGGAGGAAGCAGTGAGGCTGCTCCAGCACCTTTATTTTCTATAATACAGGAGAAAGCAGTGACGCTGCTCCTTTTCTATAATTCAGGAGGAAGCAGTGAGGCTGCTCCAGCACCTTTACTTTCTATAATACAGGACAAAGCAGTGACGCTCCTCCAGCTCGTTTATTTTCGATAATACAGGAGGAAGCAGTGACGCTGCTCCAGCTCCTTTATTTTCTATAACACAGGAGGAAGCAGAGACGCTGCTCCAGCTCCTTTATTTTCTATAATACAGGAAGAAGCAGTGACGCTGCTCCAGCTCCTTTATTTTTTTTAATACAGGAGGAAGCAGTGACGCTGCTCCAGCTCCGTTATTTTCGATAACACAGGAGGAAGCAGTGACACTGCTCCAGCTCCTTTATTTTCTATAATACAGGAAGAAGCAGTGACGCTGCTCCAGCTCCGTTATTTTCTATAACACAGGAGGAAGCAGTGACGCTGCTCAAGCTCCTTTATTTTCTATAATACAGGAAGAAGCAGTGACGCTGCTCAAGCTCCTTTATTTTCTATAATACAGGAGGAAGCAGTGACTCTGCTCCAGCTCCTTTATTTTCTATCATACAGGAGGAAGCAGTGACGCTGCTCCAGCTCCTTTATTTTCTATAATACATGAGGAAGCAGTGACACTGCTCCAGCTCCTTTATTTTCTATAATACAGGAGGAAGCAGTGACGCTATTCCAGCTCCTTTATTTTCTATAATACATGAGGAAGCAGTGACACTGCTCCAGCTCCTTTATTTTCTATAGTACAGGAGGAAGCAGTGACGCTATTCCAGCTCCTTTTATTTTCTATAATACAGGAGGAAGCAGAGACACTGCTCCAGCACCTTTATTTTCTATCATACAGGAGGAAGCAGAGACGATGCTCCAGCTCCTTTATTTTCTATAATAAAGGAGGAAGCAGAAACGCTGCTCCAGTTCCTTTATTTTCTATCATACAGGAGGAAGCAGAGACGATGCTCCAGCTCCTTTATTTTCTATAATAAAGGAGGAAGCAGAAACGCTGCTCCAGTTCCTTTGTTTTCTATTATACAGGAGGAAGCAGTGACGCTGCTCCAGCTCCTTTATTTTCTATACTACAGGAGGAAGCAGTGACGCTGCTCCAGCTCCTTTATTTTCTATAATAAAGGAGGAAGCAGAGACGCTGCTCCAGCTCCTTTATTTTATATAATACAGGAGGAAGCAGTGACGCTGCTCCATCTCCTTTATTTTCTATAATGCAGGAGGAAGCAGTGACGCTGCTCCTGCTCCTTTATTTTCTATAATACTGGAGGAAGCAGTGACTCTGCTCCAGCTCCTTTATTTTCTATAATGCAGGAGGAAGCAGTGACGCTGCTCCTGCTCCTTTATTTTCTATAATACAGGAGGAAGCAGTGACGCTGCTCCAGCTCCTTTATTTTCTATAATACTGGAGGAAGCAGAGACGCTGCTCCAGCTCCTTTATTTTCTATAATACTGGAGGAAGCAGAGACGCTGCTCCAGCTCATTTATTTTCTATAATACAGCTGGAAGCAGTGACGCTGCCCCAGCTCCTTTATTTTCTATAATACAGGAGGAAGCAGTGACGCTGCTCCAGCTCCTTTATTTTCTATAATACAGGAGGAAGCAGAGACACTGCTCCAGCTCCTTTATTTTCTATACTACAGGAGGAAGCAGTGTCGCTGCTCCAGCTCCTTTATTTTCTATAATACAGGAGGAAGAAGAGACGCTGCTCCAGCTCCTTTATTTTCTATAATGCAGGAGGAAGCAGTGACGCTGCTCCAACTCCTTTATTTTCGATAATAAGGAGGAAGCAGTGACGCTGATCCAGCTCCTTTATTTTCTATAATACAGGAGGAAGAAGAGACGCTGCTCCAGCTCCTTTATTTTCTATAATACAGGAGGAAGCAGTGACGCTGCTCCAGATCCTTTATTTTCTATAATACAGGAGGAAGCAGAGACGCTGCTCCAGATCCTTTATTTTCTATAATACAGGAGGAAGCAGAGACGCTGCTCCAGATCCGTTATTTTCTATAATACAGGAGGAAGCAGTGACGCTGCTCCAGCTCCTTTATTTTCTATAATACAGGAGGAAGCAGAGACGCTGCTCCAGCTCCTTTATTTTCTATAATACAGGAGGAAGCAGAGACGCTGCTCCAGCTCCTTTATTTTCTATAATACAGGAGGAAGCAGTGACGCTGCTCCTGCTCCTCTATTTTCTATAATACTGGAGGAAGCAGTGACTCTGCTCCAGCTCCTTTATTTTCTATAATGCAGGAGGAAGCAGTGACGCTGCTCCTGCTCCTTTATTTTCTATAATACAGGAGGAAGCAGTGACGCTGCTCCAGCTCCTTTATTTTCTATAATACTGGAGGAAGCAGAGACGCTGCTCCAGCTCCTTTATTTTCTATAATACTGGAGGAAGCAGAGACGCTGCTCCAGCTCCTTTATTTTCTATAATACAGGTGGAAGCAGTGACGCTGCCCCAGCTCCTTTATTTTCTATAATACAGGAGGAAGAAGAGACGCTGCTCCAGCTCCTTTATTTTCTATAATACAGGAGGAAGCAGTGACGCTGCTCCAGATCCTTTATTTTCTATAATACAGGAGGAAGCAGAGACGCTGCTCCAGATCCTTTATTTTCTATAATACAGGAGGAAGCAGAGACGCTGCTCCAGATCCTTTATTTTCTATAATACAGGAGGAAGCAGTGACGCTGCTCCAGCTCCTTTATTTTCTATAATACAGGAGGAAGCAGAGACGCTGCTCCTGCTCCTTTATTTTCTATAATACAGGAGGAAGCAGTGACGCTGCTCCAGCTCCTTTATTTTCTATAATACAGGAGGAAGCAGTGACGCTGCTCCAGCTCCTTTATTTTCTATAATGCAGGAGGAAGCAGTGACGCTGATCCAGCTCCTTTATTTTCTATAATACAGGAGGAAGCAGAGACGCTGCTCCAGCTCCTTTATTTTCTATAAAACAGGAGGAAGCAGAGACGCTGCTCCAGCTGCTTTATTTTCTCTAATACAGGAGGAAGGAGTGACGCTGCTCCAGCTCCTTTATTTTCTATAATACAGGAGGAAGCAGAGACGCTGCTCCAGCTCCTTTATTTTCTATAATACAGGAGGAAGCAGAGACGCTGCCCCAGCTCCTTTATTTTCTATAATACAGGAGGAAGCAGTGACGCTGCTCCAGCTCCTGTATTTTCTATAATACAGTAGGAAGCAGAGACACTGCTCCAGGTCCTTTATTTTCGATAACGCAGGAGGAAGCAGTGACGCTGCTCCAGCTCCTTTATTTTCTATAACACAGGAGGAAGCAGTGACGCTGCTCCAGCTCCTTTATTTTCTATAATACAGGAGGAATCAGAGACTCTGCTCCAGCTCCTTTATTTTCTATAATACAGGAGGAAGCAGTGACGCTGCTCCAGCTCTTTTATTTTCTATAATACAAGAGGAAGCAGTGACGCTGCTCCAGCTCCTTTATTTTCTACAATACAGGAGGAAGCAGTGACACTGCTCCAGCTCCTTTATTTTCTATAATACAGGAGGAATCAGAGACTCTGCTCCAGCTCCTTTATTTTCTATAATACAGGAGGAAGCAGTGACGCTGCTCCAGCTCTTTTATTTTCTATAATACAAGAGGAAGCAGTGACTCTGCTCCAGCTCCTTTATTTTCTATAATGCAGGAGGAAGCAGTGACGCTGCTCCTGCTCCTTTATTTTCTATAATACAGGAGGAAGCAGTGACGCTGCTCCAGCTCCTTTATTTTCTATAATACTGGAGGAAGCAGAGACGCTGCTCCAGCTCCTTTATTTTCTATAATACTGGAGGAAGCAGAGACGCTGCTCCAGCTCATTTATTTTCTATAATACAGCTGGAAGCAGTGACGCTGCCCCAGCTCCTTTATTTTCTATAATACAGGAGGAAGCAGTGACGCTGCTCCAGCTCCTTTATTTTCTATAATACAGGAGGAAGCAGAGACACTGCTCCAGCTCCTTTATTTTCTATACTACAGGAGGAAGCAGTGTCGCTGCTCCAGCTCCTTTATTTTCTATAATACAGGAGGAAGAAGAGACGCTGCTCCAGCTCCTTTATTTTCTATAATGCAGGAGGAAGCAGTGACGCTGCTCCAACTCCTTTATTTTCGATAATAAGGAGGAAGCAGTGACGCTGATCCAGCTCCTTTATTTTCTATAATACAGGAGGAAGAAGAGACGCTGCTCCAGCTCCTTTATTTTCTATAATACAGGAGGAAGCAGTGACGCTGCTCCAGATCCTTTATTTTCTATAATACAGGAGGAAGCAGAGACGCTGCTCCAGATCCTTTATTTTCTATAATACAGGAGGAAGCAGAGACGCTGCTCCAGATCCGTTATTTTCTATAATACAGGAGGAAGCAGTGACGCTGCTCCAGCTCCTTTATTTTCTATAATACAGGAGGAAGCAGAGACGCTGCTCCAGCTCCTTTATTTTCTATAATACAGGAGGAAGCAGAGACGCTGCTCCAGCTCCTTTATTTTCTATAATACAGGAGGAAGCAGTGACGCTGCTCCTGCTCCTCTATTTTCTATAATACTGGAGGAAGCAGTGACTCTGCTCCAGCTCCTTTATTTTCTATAATGCAGGAGGAAGCAGTGACGCTGCTCCTGCTCCTTTATTTTCTATAATACAGGAGGAAGCAGTGACGCTGCTCCAGCTCCTTTATTTTCTATAATACTGGAGGAAGCAGAGACGCTGCTCCAGCTCCTTTATTTTCTATAATACTGGAGGAAGCAGAGACGCTGCTCCAGCTCCTTTATTTTCTATAATACAGGTGGAAGCAGTGACGCTGCCCCAGCTCCTTTATTTTCTATAATACAGGAGGAAGAAGAGACGCTGCTCCAGCTCCTTTATTTTCTATAATACAGGAGGAAGCAGTGACGCTGCTCCAGATCCTTTATTTTCTATAATACAGGAGGAAGCAGAGACGCTGCTCCAGATCCTTTATTTTCTATAATACAGGAGGAAGCAGAGACGCTGCTCCAGATCCTTTATTTTCTATAATACAGGAGGAAGCAGTGACGCTGCTCCAGCTCCTTTATTTTCTATAATACAGGAGGAAGCAGAGACGCTGCTCCTGCTCCTTTATTTTCTATAATACAGGAGGAAGCAGTGACGCTGCTCCAGCTCCTTTATTTTCTATAATACAGGAGGAAGCAGTGACGCTGCTCCAGCTCCTTTATTTTCTATAATGCAGGAGGAAGCAGTGACGCTGATCCAGCTCCTTTATTTTCTATAATACAGGAGGAAGCAGAGACGCTGCTCCAGCTCCTTTATTTTCTATAAAACAGGAGGAAGCAGAGACGCTGCTCCAGCTGCTTTATTTTCTCTAATACAGGAGGAAGGAGTGACGCTGCTCCAGCTCCTTTATTTTCTATAATACAGGAGGAAGCAGAGACGCTGCTCCAGCTCCTTTATTTTCTATAATACAGGAGGAAGCAGAGACGCTGCCCCAGCTCCTTTATTTTCTATAATACAGGAGGAAGCAGTGACGCTGCTCCAGCTCCTGTATTTTCTATAATACAGTAGGAAGCAGAGACACTGCTCCAGGTCCTTTATTTTCGATAACGCAGGAGGAAGCAGTGACGCTGCTCCAGCTCCTTTATTTTCTATAACACAGGAGGAAGCAGTGACGCTGCTCCAGCTCCTTTATTTTCTATAATACAGGAGGAATCAGAGACTCTGCTCCAGCTCCTTTATTTTCTATAATACAGGAGGAAGCAGTGACGCTGCTCCAGCTCTTTTATTTTCTATAATACAAGAGGAAGCAGTGACGCTGCTCCAGCTCCTTTATTTTCTACAATACAGGAGGAAGCAGTGACACTGCTCCAGCTCCTTTATTTTCTATAATACAGGAGGAATCAGAGACTCTGCTCCAGCTCCTTTATTTTCTATAATACAGGAGGAAGCAGTGACGCTGCTCCAGCTCTTTTATTTTCTATAATACAAGAGGAAGCAGTGTCGCTGCTCCAGCTCCTTTCTTTCCTATAATACAGGAGGAAGCAGAGACGCTGCTCCAGCTCCTTTATTTTCTATAATACAGGAGGGAGCAGCACTCCTTTATTTTCTATAATACAGGAGGAAGCAGTAATGCTGCTCCAGCTCGTTTATTTTCTATAATACAGGAGAAAGCAGTGACGCTGCTCCAGCTCCTTTATTTTCTATAAAACAGGAGGAAGCAGAGAAGCTGCTCCAGCTCCTTTATTTTCTATAATACAGGAGAAAGCAGTGACGCTGCTCCAGCTCCTTTATTTTCTATAAAACAGGAGAAAGCAGTGACGCTGCTCCAGCTCGTTTATTTTCTATAATACAGGAGGAAGCAGTGACGCTGCTCCAGCTCCTTTATTTTCTATAATACAGGAGGAAGCAATGACGCTGCTCCAGCTCCTTTATTTTCTATAATACAGGAGGAAGCAGTGACGCTGCTCCACCTCCTTTATTTTCTATAATACAGGAGGAATCAGAGACTCTGCTCCAGCTCCTTTATTTTCTATAATACAGGAGGAAGCAGTGACGCTGCTCCAGCTCTTTTATTTTCTATAATACAAGAGGAAGCAGTGACGCTGCTCCAGCTCCTTTATTTTCTATAATACAGGAGGAAGCAGTGACGCTGCTCCAGCTCTTTTATTTTCTATAATACAGGAGGAAGCAGTGTCGCTGCTCCAGCTCCTTTCTTTCCTATAATACAGGAGGAAGCAGAGACGCTGCTCCAGCTCCTTTATTTTCTATAATACAGGAGGGAGCAGCACTCCTTTATTTTCTATAATACAGGAGGAAGCAGTAATGCTGCTCCAGCTCCTTTATTTTCTATAATACAGGAGGAAGCAGAGACGCTGCTCCAGCTCCTTTATTTTCTATAATACAGGAGGATGAAGAGACGCTGCTCCAGCTCGTTTATTTTCTATAATACAGGAGAAAGCAGTGACGCTGCTCCAGCTCCTTTATTTTCTATAATACAGGAGGAAGCAGAGAAGCTGCTCCAGCTCCTTTATTTTCTATAATACAGGAGGAAGCATTGACGCTGTTCCAGCTCCTTTATGTTCGATAATACAGGAGAAAGCAGTGACGCTGCTCCAGCACCTTTATTTTCTATAATACAGGAGGAAGCAGTGACGCTGCTCCTGCTCCTTTATTTTCTATAATACAGGAGGAAGCAGTGACCCTGCTCCAGCTCCTTTATTTTCTATAATACAGGAGGAAGCGGTGACGCTGCTCCAGCTCCTTTATTTTCTATAATACAGGAGGAAGCAGTGACGCTGCTCCAGCTCCTATATTTTCTATAATACAGGAGGAAGCGGTGACGCTGCTCCCGCTCCTTTATTTTCTATAATACAGGAGGAAGCGGTCACGCTGCTCCAGCTCCTTTATTTTTTATAATACAGGAGGAAGCAGTGACGCTGCTCCAGCTCCTTTATTTTCTATAATACAGGAGGAAGCAGTGACACTACTCCAGCTCCTTTATTTTCTATAATACAGGAGGAAGCAGTGACGCTGCTCCAGCTCCTTTATTTTCTATAACACAGGAGGAAGCAGAGACGCTGCTCAAGCTCCTTTATTTTCTATAATACAGGAGGAAGCAGGGACGCTGCTCCAGCTCCTTTATTTTCTATAATACAGGAGGAAGCAGTGACGCTGCTCCAGCTCCGTTATTTTCTATAATACAGGAGGAAGCGGTGACGCTGCTCCAGCTCCTTTATTTTCTATAATACAGTAGGAGGCAGTGACGCTGCTCCAGCTCCTTTATTTTCTATAATACAGGAGGAAGCAGTGACGCTGCTCTAGCTCCTTTATTTTCTATAATACAGGAGGAAGCAGTGACGCTGCTCCAGCTCCTTTATTTTCTATAATACAGGAGGAAGCAGAGACACTGCTCCAGCTCCTTTATTTTCTATAATACAGGAGGAAGCAGTGACGCTGCTCCAGCTCCTTTATTTTCTATAATACAGGAGGAAGCAGTGACGCTGCTCCGGCTCCTTTATTTTCTATAATACAGGAGGAAGCAGTGACGCTGCTCCAGCTCTTTTATTTTCTATAATACAGGAGGAAGCAGTGACGCTGCTCCAGCTCCTTTATTTTCTATAATACAGGAAGAAGCAGTGACACTGCTCCAGTTCGTTTATTTTCTATAATACAGGAGGAAGCAGTGACGCTGCTCCAGGTCCTTTATTTTCTATAATACAGTAGGAAGCAGAGACACTGCTCCATCTCCTTTATTTTCTATAATACAGGAGGAAGCAGAGACGCTGCTCCAGCTCCTTTATTTTCTATAATACAGGAGGAAGCAGTGACGCTGCCCCAGCTCCTTTATTTTCTATAGTACAGGAGGAAGCAGTGGCGCTGCTCCAGCACCTTTATTTTCTATAATACAGGAGGAAGCAGTGACGCTGCTCCAGCTCCTTTATTTTCTATAGTACAGGAGGAAGCAGTGACGCTGCTCCAGCTCCTTTATTTTCTATAATACAGGAGGAAGCAGTGACGCTGCTCCAGCTCCTTTATTTTCTATAACACAGGAGGAAGCAGAGACGCTGCTCCAGCTCCTTTATTTTCTATAATACAGGAGGAAGCAGTGACGCTGCTCCAGCTCCGTTATTTTCGATAACACAGGAGGAAACAGTGACACTGCTCCAGCTCCTTTATTTTCTATAATACAGGAGGAAGCAGTGACGCTGCTCCAGCTCCTTTATTTTCTATAATACAGGAGGAAGCAGTGACGCTGCCCCAGCTCCTTTATTTTCTATAATACAGGAGGAAGCAGTGACGCTGCTCAAGCTCCTTTATTTTCTATAATACAGGAGGAAGCAGTGACTCTGGTCCAGCTCCTTTATTTTCCATAATACAAGAGGAAGCAGTGACGCTGCTCCAGCTGCTTTATTTTCTATAATACAGGAAGAAGCAGTGACGCTGCTCCAGCTCCTTTATTTTCGATAATGCAGGAGGAAGCAGTGACGCTGCTCCAGCTCCTTTATTTTCTATAATACAGGAGGAAGCAGTGACGCTGCTTCAGCTCCTTTATTTTCTATAATACAGGAGGAAGCAGTGAGGCTGCTCCAGCTCCTTTATTTTCTATAATACAGGAGGAAGCAGTGACGCTGCTTCAGCTCCTTTATTTTCTATAATACAGGAGGAAGCAGTGTCGCTGCTCCAGCTTCTTTATTTTCTATAATACAGGAGGGAGCAGCACTCCTTTATTTTCTATAATACAGTAGGAAGCAGTAATGCTGCTCCAGCTCCTTTATTTTCTATAATACAGGAGGAAGCAGAGACGCTGCTCCAGCTCGTTTATTTTCTATAATACAGGAGGATGCAGAGACGCTGCTCCAGCTCGTTTATTTTCTATAATACAGGAGAAAGCAGTGACGCTGCTCCAGCTCCTTTATTTTCTATAGTACAGGAGGAAGCAGAGACGCTGCTCCAGCTCCTTTATTTTCTATAATACAGGAGGAAGCAGAGACGCTGCTCCAGCTCCTTTATGTTCGATAATACAGGAGAAAGCAGTGACGCTGCTCCAGCTCGTTTATTTTCTATAATACAGGAGGATGCAGTGACGCTGCTCCAGCTCCTTTATTTTCTATAATACAGGAGGAAGCAGTGACGCTGCTCTAGCTCCTCAATTTTCGATAATACAAAAGGAAGCAGTGACACTGCTCCAGCTCGTTTATTTTCTATAATACAGGAGGAAGCAGTGACGCTGCTCCAGCTCCTTTATTTTCTATAATGCTGGAGGAAGCGGTGACGCTGCTCCAGCTCCTTTATTTTCTATAATACAGGAGGAAGCGGTGACGCTGCTCTAGCTCCTTTATTTTCTATAATACAGGAGGAAGCAGTGACGCTGCTCCGGCTCCTTTATTTTCTATAATACAGGAGGAAGCAGTGACGCTGCTCCAGCTCCTTTATTTTCTATAATACAGGAGGAAGCGGTGACGCTGCTCCAGCTCCTTTATTTTCTATAATACAGGAGGAAGCAGTGACGCTGCTCCAGCTCCTTTATTTTCTATAATACAGGAGGAAGCGGTGACGCTGCTCCAGCTCCTTTATTTTCTAGAATACCGGAGGAAGCAGTGACGCTGCTCCAGCTCCTTTATTTTCTATAATACAGGAGGAAGCAGTGACGCTGCTCCAGCTCCTTTATTTTCTATAATACAGGAGGAAGCAGTGACGCTGCTCCAGCTCCTTTATTTTCTATAATACAGGAGGAAGCAGTGACGCTGCTCCAGCTCCTTTATTTTCTATAATACAGGAGGAAGCAGTGACGCTGCTCCAGCTCCTTTATTTTCTATAATACAGGAGGAAGCAGTGACGCTGCTCCAGCTCCTTTATTTTCTATAATACAAGAGGAAGCACTGACGCTGCTCCAGCTCCTTTATTTTCTATAATACAGGAGGAAGCGGTGACGCTGCTCCAGCTCCTTTATTTTCTATAATACACGAAGAAGCAGTGACACTGCTCCAGTTCGTTTATTTTCTATAATACAGGAGGAAGCGGTGACGCTGCTCCAGGTCCTTTATTTTCTATAATACTGTAGGAAGCAGAGACACTGCTCCATCGCCTTTATTTTCTATAATACAGGAGAAAACCGTGACGCTGCTCCAGCTCCTTTTTTTGTATAATACTGGAGGAAGCAGAGTCGCTGCTCCAGCTCCTTTATTTTCTATAATACAGGAGGAAGCAGTGACGCTGCTCCAGCTCCTTTATTTTCTATAACACAGGAGGAAGCAGTGACGCTGCTCCAGCTCCTTTATTTTCTATAACACAGGAGGAAGCAGTGACGCTGCTCCAGCTCCTTTATTTTCTATAATACAGGAGGAAGCAGTGACGCTGCTCCAGCTCCTTTATTTTCTATAATGCAGGAGGAAGCAGTGACGCTGCTCCAGTTCCTTTATTTTCTATAATACAGGAGGAAGCAGTGACGCTGCTCCAGTACCTTTATTTTCTATAATACAGGAAGAAGCAGTGACGCTGCTCCAGCTCGTTTATTTTCTATAATACAGGAGGAAGCAGTGACGCTGCTCCAGCTCCTTTATTTTCTATAATACAGGAGGAAGCAGTGACGCTGCTCCAGTACCTTTATTTTCTATAATACAGGAAGAAGCAGTGACGCTGCCCCAGCTCGTTTATTTTCTATAATACAGGAGGAAGCAGTGACGCTGCTCCAGCTCCTTTATTTTCTATAATACAGGAGGAAGCAGTGACGCTGCTCCAGTACCTTTATTTTCTATAATACAGGAAGAAGCAGTGAAGCTGCCCCAGCTCGTTTATTTTCTATAATACAGGAGGAAGCAGTGAGGCTGCTCCAGCACCTTTATTTTCTATAATACAGGAGGAAGAAGAGACGCTGCTCCAGCTCCTTTATTTTCTATAATACAGGAGGAAGCAATGACGCTGCTCCGGCTCCTTTATTTTCTATAATAGAGGCGGAAGCAGAGACACTGCTCCAGCTGCTTTATTTTCTATAATACAGGAGGAAGCAGTGACGCTGCTCTAGCTCCTGTATTTTCTATAATAAAGGAGGAAGCAGAGACGCTGCCCCAGCTCCTTTATTTTCTATAATACAGGAGGAAGCAAAGACGCTGCTCCAGCTCCTTTATTTTCTATACTACAGGAGGAAGAAGAGACGCTGCTCCAGCTCCTTTATTTTCTATAATACAGGAGGAAGCAGTGACGCTGCTCCAGCTCCTTTATTTTCTGTACTACAGGAGGAAGAAGAGACGCTGCTCCAGCTCCTTTATTTTCTATAATACAGGAGGAAGGAGTGACGCTGCTCCAGCTCCTTTATTTTCTATAATACAGGAGGAAGCAGAGACGCTGCTCCAGCTCCTTTATTTTCTATAATACAGGAGGAAGCAGAGACGCTGCCCCAGCTCCTTTATTTTCTATAATACAGGAGGAAGCAGTGACGCTGCTCCAGCTCCTGTATTTTCTATAATACAGTAGGAAGCAGAGACACTGCTCCAGGTCCTTTATTTTCGATAACGCAGGAGGAAGCAGTGACGCTGCTCCAGCTCCTTTATTTTCTATAACACAGGAGGAAGCAGTGACGCTGCTCCAGCTCCTTTATTTTCTATAATACAGGAGGAATCAGAGACTCTGCTCCAGCTCCTTTATTTTCTATAATACAGGAGGAAGCAGTGACGCTGCTCCAGCTCTTTTATTTTCTATAATACAAGAGGAAGCAGTGACGCTGCTCCAGCTCCTTTATTTTCTACAATACAGGAGGAAGCAGTGACACTGCTCCAGCTCCTTTATTTTCTATAATACAGGAGGAATCAGAGACTCTGCTCCAGCTCCTTTATTTTCTATAATACAGGAGGAAGCAGTGACGCTGCTCCAGCTCTTTTATTTTCTATAATACAAGAGGAAGCAGTGTCGCTGCTCCAGCTCCTTTCTTTCCTATAATACAGGAGGAAGCAGAGACGCTGCTCCAGCTCCTTTATTTTCTATAATACAGGAGGGAGCAGCACTCCTTTATTTTCTATAATACAGGAGGAAGCAGTAATGCTGCTCCAGCTCGTTTATTTTCTATAATACAGGAGAAAGCAGTGACGCTGCTCCAGCTCCTTTATTTTCTATAAAACAGGAGGAAGCAGAGAAGCTGCTCCAGCTCCTTTATTTTCTATAATACAGGAGAAAGCAGTGACGCTGCTCCAGCTCCTTTTTTTTTTATAAAACAGGAGAAAGCAGTGACGCTGCTCCAGCTCGTTTATTTTCTATAATACAGGAGGAAGCAGTGACGCTGCTCCAGCTCCTTTATTTTCTATAATACAGGAGGAAGCAATGACGCTGCTCCAGCTCCTTTATTTTCTATAATACAGGAGGAAGCAGTGACGCTCCTCCACCTCCTTTATTTTCTATAATACAGGAGGAATCAGAGACTCTGCTCCAGCTCCTTTATTTTCTATAATACAGGAGGAAGCAGTGACGCTGCTCCAGCTCTTTTATTTTCTATAATACAAGAGGAAGCAGTGACGCTGCTCCAGCTCCTTTATTTTCTATAATACAGGAGGAAGCAGTGACGCTGCTCCAGCTCTTTTATTTTCTATAATACAGGAGGAAGCAGTGTCGCTGCTCCAGCTCCTTTCTTTCCTATAATACAGGAGGAAGCAGAGACGCTGCTCCAGCTCCTTTATTTTCTATAATACAGGAGGGAGCAGCACTCCTTTATTTTCTATAATACAGGAGGAAGCAGTAATGCTGCTCCAGCTCCTTTATTTTCTATAATACAGGAGGAAGCAGAGACGCTGCTCCAGCTCCTTTATTTTCTATAATACAGGAGGATGAAGAGACGCTGCTCCAGCTCGTTTATTTTCTATAATACAGGAGAAAGCAGTGACGCTGCTCCAGCTCCTTTATTTTCTATAATACAGGAGGAAGCAGAGAAGCTGCTCCAGCTCCTTTATTTTCTATAATACAGGAGGAAGCATTGACGCTGTTCCAGCTCCTTTATGTTCGATAATACAGGAGAAAGCAGTGACGCTGCTCCAGCACCTTTATTTTCTATAATACAGGAGGAAGCAGTGACGCTGCTCCGGCTCCTTTATTTTCTATAATACAGGAGGAAGCAGTGACCCTGCTCCAGCTCCTTTATTTTCTATAATACAGGAGGAAGCGGTGACGCTGCTCCAGCTCCTTTATTTTCTATAATACAGGAGGAAGCAGTGACGCTGCTCCAGCTCCTATATTTTCTATAATACAGGAGGAAGCGGTGACGCTGCTCCCGCTCCTTTATTTTCTATAATACAGGAGGAAGCGGTCACGCTGCTCCAGCTCCTTTATTTTTTATAATACAGGAGGAAGCAGTGACGCTGCTCCAGCTCCTTTATTTTCTATAATACAGGAGGAAGCAGTGACACTACTCCAGCTCCTTTATTTTCTATAATACAGGAGGAAGCAGTGACGCTGCTCCAGCTCCTTTATTTTCTATAACACAGGAGGAAGCAGAGACGCTGCTCAAGCTCCTTTATTTTCTATAATACAGGAGGAAGCAGGGACGCTGCTCCAGCTCCTTTATTTTCTATAATACAGGAGGAAGCAGTGACGCTGCTCCAGCTCCGTTATTTTCTATAATACAGGAGGAAGCGGTGACGCTGCTCCAGCTCCTTTATTTTCTATAATACAGTAGGAGGCAGTGACGCTGCTCCAGCTCCTTTATTTTCTATAATACAGGAGGAAGCAGTGACGCTGCTCTAGCTCCTTTATTTTCTATAATACAGGAGGAAGCAGTGACGCTGCTCCAGCTCCTTTATTTTCTATAATACAGGAGGAAGCAGTGACGCTGCTCCAGCTCCTTTATTTTCTATAATACAGGAGGAAGCAGTGACGCTGCTCCGGCTCCTTTATTTTCTATAATACAGGAGGAAGCAGTGACGCTGCTCCAGCTCTTTTATTTTCTATAATACAGGAGGAAGCAGTGACGCTGCTCCAGCTCCTTTATTTTCTATAATACAGGAAGAAGCAGTGACACTGCTCCAGTTCGTTTATTTTCTATAATACAGGAGGAAGCAGTGACGCTGCTCCAGGTCCTTTATTTTCTATAATACAGTAGGAAGCAGAGACACTGCTCCATCTCCTTTATTTTCTATAATACAGGAGGAAGCAGAGACGCTGCTCCAGCTCCTTTATTTTCTATAATACAGGAGGAAGCAGTGACGCTGCCCCAGCTCCTTTATTTTCTATAGTACAGGAGGAAGCAGTGGCGCTGCTCCAGCACCTTTATTTTCTATAATACAGGAGGAAGCAGTGACGCTGCTCCAGCTCCTTTATTTTCTATAGTACAGGAGGAAGCAGTGACGCTGCTCCAGCTCCTTTATTTTCTATAATACAGGAGGAAGCAGTGACGCTGCTCCAGCTCCTTTATTTTCTATAACACAGGAGGAAGCAGAGACGCTGCTCCAGCTCCTTTATTTTCTATAATACAGGAGGAAGCAGTGACGCTGCTCCAGCTCCGTTATTTTCGATAACACAGGAGGAAACAGTGACACTGCTCCAGCTCCTTTATTTTCTATAATGCAGGAGGAAGCAGTGACGCTGCCCCAGCTCCTTTATTTTCTATAATACAGGAGGAAGCAGTGACGCTGCTCAAGCTCCTTTATTTTCTATAATACAGGAGGAAGCAGTGACTCTGGTCCAGCTCCTTTATTTTCCATAATACAAGAGGAAGCAGTGACGCTGCTCCAGCTGCTTTATTTTCTATAATACAGGAAGAAGCAGTGACGCTGCTCCAGCTCCTTTATTTTCGATAATGCAGGAGGAAGCAGTGACGCTGCTCCAGCTCCTTTATTTTCTATAATACAGGAGGAAGCAGTGACGCTGCTTCAGCTCCTTTATTTTCTATAATACAGGAGGAAGCAGTGAGGCTGCTCCAGCTCCTTTATTTTCTATAATACAGGAGGAAGCAGTGACGCTGCTTCAGCTCCTTTATTTTCTATAATACAGGAGGAAGCAGTGTCGCTGCTCCAGCTTCTTTATTTTCTATAATACAGGAGGGAGCAGCACTCCTTTATTTTCTATAATACAGTAGGAAGCAGTAATGCTGCTCCAGCTCCTTTATTTTCTATAATACAGGAGGAAGCAGAGACGCTGCTCCAGCTCGTTTATTTTCTATAATACAGGAGGATGCAGAGACGCTGCTCCAGCTCGTTTATTTTCTATAATACAGGAGAAAGCAGTGACGCTGCTCCAGCTCCTTTATTTTCTATAGTACAGGAGGAAGCAGAGACGCTGCTCCAGCTCCTTTATTTTCTATAATACAGGAGGAAGCAGAGACGCTGCTCCAGCTCCTTTATGTTCGATAATACAGGAGAAAGCAGTGACGCTGCTCCAGCTCGTTTATTTTCTATAATACAGGAGGATGCAGTGACGCTGCTCCAGCTCCTTTATTTTCTATAATACAGGAGGAAGCAGTGACGCTGCTCTAGCTCCTCAATTTTCGATAATACAGAAGGAAGCAGTGACACTGCTCCAGCTCCTTTATTTTCTATAATACAGGAGGAAGCAGTGACGCTGCTCCAGCTCCTTTATTTTCTATAATACAGGAGGAAGCAGTGACGCTGCTCCAGCTCCTTTATTTTCTATAATACAAGAGGAAGCACTGACGCTGCTCCAGCTCCTTTATTTTCTATAATACAGGAGGAAGCGGTGACGCTGCTCCAGCTCCTTTATTTTCTATAATACACGAAGAAGCAGTGACACTGCTCCAGTTCGTTTATTTTCTATAATACAGGAGGAAGCGGTGACGCTGCTCCAGGTCCTTTATTTTCTATAATACAGTAGGAAGCAGAGACACTGCTCCATCGCCTTTATTTTCTATAATACAGGAGAAAACCGTGACGCTGCTCCAGCTCCTTTTTTTGTATAATACTGGAGGAAGCAGAGTCGCTGCTCCAGCTCCTTTATTTTCTATAATACAGGAGGAAGCAGTGACGCTGCTCCAGCTCCTTTATTTTCTATAACACAGGAGGAAGCAGTGACGCTGCTCCAGCTCCTTTATTTTCTATAACACAGGAGGAAGCAGTGACGCTGCTCCAGCTCCTTTATTTTCTATAATACAGGAGGAAGCAGTGACGCTGCTCCAGCTCCTTTATTTTCTATAATGCAGGAGGAAGCAGTGACGCTGCTCCAGTTCCTTTATTTTCTATAATACAGGAGGAAGCAGTGACGCTGCTCCAGTACCTTTATTTTCTATAATACAGGAAGAAGCAGTGACGCTGCTCCAGCTCGTTTATTTTCTATAATACAGGAGGAAGCAGTGACGCTGCTCCAGCTCCTTTATTTTCTATAATACAGGAGGAAGCAGTGACGCTGCTCCAGTACCTTTATTTTCTATAATACAGGAAGAAGCAGTGACGCTGCCCCAGCTCGTTTATTTTCTATAATACAGGAGGAAGCAGTGACGCTGCTCCAGCTCCTTTATTTTCTATAATACAGGAGGAAGCAGTGACGCTGCTCCAGTACCTTTATTTTCTATAATACAGGAAGAAGCAGTGAAGCTGCCCCAGCTCGTTTATTTTCTATAATACAGGAGGAAGCAGTGAGGCTGCTCCAGCACCTTTATTTTCTATAATACAGGAGGAAGAAGAGACGCTGCTCCAGCTCCTTTATTTTCTATAATACAGGAGGAAGCAATGACGCTGCTCCAGCTCCTTTATTTTCTATAATAGAGGCGGAAGCAGAGACACTGCTCCAGCTGCTTTATTTTCTATAATACAGGAGGAAGCAGTGACGCTGCTCTAGCTCCTGTATTTTCTATAATAAAGGAGGAAGCAGAGACGCTGCCCCAGCTCCTTTATTTTCTATAATACAGGAGGAAGCAAAGACGCTGCTCCAGCTCCTTTATTTTCTATACTACAGGAGGAAGAAGAGACGCTGCTCCAGCTCCTTTATTTTCTATAATACAGGAGGAAGCAGTGACGCTGCTCCAGCTCCTTTATTTTCTGTACTACAGGAGGAAGAAGAGACGCTGCTCCAGCTCCTTTATTTTCTATAATACAGGAGGAAGCAATGACGCTGCTCCAGCTCCTTTATTTTCTATAATACAGGCGGAAGCAGAGACACTGCTCCAGCTGCTTTATTTTCTATAATACAGGAGGAAGCAGTGACGCTGCTCTAGCTCCTGTATTTTCTATAATACAGGAGGAAGCAGTGACGCTGCTCTAGCTCCTGTATTTTCTATAATAAAGGAGGAAGCAGAGACGCTGCTCCAGCTCCTTTATTTTCTATGATACAGGAGGAAGCAGTGACGCTGCTCCAGCTCCTTTATTTTCTATAGTACAGGAGGAAGCAGTGACGCTGCTCCAGCTCCTTTATTTTCTATAATACAGGAGGAAGCAGTGACGCTGCTCCAGCTCCTTTATTTTCTATAATACAGGAGGAAGGAGTGACGCTGCTCCAGCTCCTTTATTTTCTATAATACAGGAGGAAGGAGTGACGCTGCTCCAGCTCCTTTATTTTCTATAATCCAGGAGGAAGCAGTGACGCTGCTCCAGCTCCTGTATTTTCTATAATACAGTAGGAAGCAGAGACACTGCCCCAGGTCCTTTATTTTCGATAATGCAGGAGGAAGCAGTGACGCTGCTCTAGCTCCTTTATTTTCTATAATACAGGAGGAAGCATAGATACTGCTCCAGTTCCTTTATTTTCTATAATACAGGAGGAAGCAGTGACGCTGCTCCAGCTCCTTTATTTTCTAAAATACAAGAGGAAGCAGTGACGCTGCTCCAGCTCCTTTATTTTCTATAATACCGGAGGAAGCAGTGACGCTGCTCCAGCTCCTTTATTTTCTAAAATACAGGAGGAAGCAGTGACGCTGCTCCAGCTCCTTTATTTTCTATAATACAGGAGGAATCAGAGACTCTGCTCCAGCTCCTTTATTTTCTATAATAAAGGAGGAAGCAGTGACGCTGCTCCAGCTCTTTTATTTTCTATAATACAAGAGGAAGCAGTGACGCTGCTCCAGCTCCTTTATTTTCTACAATACATGAGGAAGCAGTGTCGCTGCTCCAGCTCCTTTATTTTTTATAATACAGGAGGAAGCAGAGACGCTGCTCCAGCTCCTTTATTTTCTATAATACAGGAGGGAGCAGCACTCCTTTATTTTCTATAATACAGGAGGAAGCAGTAATGCTGCTCCAGCTCCTTTATTTTCTATAATACAGGAGGAAGCAGAGACGCTGCTCCAGCTCATTTATTTTCTATAATACAGGAGGATGCAGAGACGCTGCTCCAGCTCGTTTATTTTCTATAATACAGGAGAAAGCAGTGACGCTGCTCCAGCTCCTTTATTTTCTATAGTACAGGAGGAAGCAGAGACGCTGCTCCAGCTCCTTTATTTTCTATAATACAGGAGGAAGCAGTGACGCTGCTCCAGCTCCTTTATTTTCTATAGTACAGGAGGAAGCAGAGACGCTGCTCCAGCTCCTTTATTTTCTATAATACAGAAGAAAGCAGTGACACTGCTCCAGCTCCTTTATTTTCTATAATACAGGAGGAAGCAGTGACGCTGCTCCAGCTCCTTTATTTTCTATAATACAGGAGGAAGCGGTGACGCTGCTCCAGCTCCTTTATTTTCTATAATACAGGAGGAAGCAGTGACACTGCTTCAGCTCCTTTATTTTCTATAATACAGGAGGAAGCAGTGACGCTGCTCCAGCTCCTTTATTTTCTATAATACAGGAGTGAGCAGCACTCCTTTATTTTCTATAATACAGGAGGAAGCAGTAATGCTGCTCCAGCTCCTTTATTTTCTATAATACAGGAGGAAGCAGAGACGCTGCTCCAGCTCATTTATTTTCTATAATACAGGAGGATGCAGAGACGCTGCTCCAGCTCGTTTATTTTCTATAATACAGGAGAAAGCAGTGACGCTGCTCCAGCTCCTTTATTTTCTATAATACAGGAGGAAGCAGTGACGCTGCTCCAGCTCCTTTATTTTCTACAATACAGGAGGAAGCAGTGACGCTGCTCCAGCTCCTTTATTTTCTATAATACAGGAGGAAGCGGTGACGCTGCTCCAGCTCCTTTATTTTCTATAATACAGGAGGAAGCGGTGACGCTGCTCCAGCTCCTTTATTTTCTATAATACAGGAGGAAGCAGTGACGCTGCTCCAGCTCCTTTATTTTCTATAGTACAGGAGGAAGCAGAGACGCTGCTCCAGCTCCTTTATTTTCTATAATACAGGAGGAAGCGGTGACGCTGCTCCAGCTCCTTTATTTTCTATAATACAGGAGGAAGCAGTGACGCTGCTCCAGCTCCTTTATTTTCTATAGTACAGGAGGAAGCAGAGACGCTGCTCCAGCTCCTTTATTTTCTATAATACAGAAGAAAGCAGTGACACTGCTCCAGCTCCTTTATTTTCTATAATACAGGAGGAAGCAGTGAGGCTGCTCCAGCTCCTTTATTTTCTATAATACAGGAGGAAGCGGTGACGCTGCTCCAGCTCCTTTATTTTCTATAATACAGGAGGAAGCAGTGACACTGCTTCAGCTCCTTTATTTTCTATAATACAGGAGGAAGCAGTGACGCTGCTCCAGCTCCTTTATTTTCTATAATACAGGAGGAAGCAGTGACGCTGCTCCAGCTCCTTTATTTTCTATAATACAGGAGGAAGCGCTGACGCTGCTCCAGCTCCTTTATTTTCTAGAATACAGGAGGAAGCAGAGACACTGCTCCAGCACCTTTATTTTCTCTAATACCGGAGGAAGCAGTGACGCTGCTTCAGCTCCTTTATTTTCTATAATACAGGAGGAAGCAGAGACACTGCTCCAGCACCTTTATTTTCTCTAATACAGGAGGAAGCGGTGACGCTGCTCCAGCTCCTTTATTTTATATAATACAGGAGGAAGCAGTGACACTGCTCCAGCTCCTTTATTTTCTATAATACAGGAGGAAGCAGAGACGCTGCTCCAGCTCCTTTATTTTCTATATTACAGAAGGAAGCAGAGACGCTGCTCCAGCTCCTTAATTTTCTATAATACAGTAGGAAGCAGTGACGCTGCTCCAGCTCCTTTATTTTCTATAATACAGGAGGAAGCAGTGACTCTGCCCGAGTTCCATTATTTTCTATAATACAGGAGGAAGCAGAGACGCTGCTCTAGCTCCTTTATTTTCAATTATGCAGGAGGAAGCAGAGACACTAATTCAGGTCCTTTATTTTCTCTAATACCGGAGGAAGCAGTGACGCTGCCCCAGCTCATTTATTTTCTATAATACAGGAGGAAGCAGTGACGCTGCTCCAGCTCCTTTATTTTCTATAATACAGGAGGAAGCAGTGACGCTGCTCCAGCTCCTTTATTTTCTATAATACAGTAGGAAGCAGTGACGCTGCTCCAGCTCCTTTATTTTCTATAATACAGGAGGAAGCAGAGACGCTGCTCCAGCTCCTTTATTTTCTATAATAAAGGAGGAAGCAGAGACACTAATTCAGGTCCTTTATTTTCTCTAATACCGGAGGAAGGAGAGACGCTGCTCCAGCTCCTTTATTTTCCATCGTAGTGGTGCCTGTGTATTTTACCAAATACATGGTTTTTTCAAAATCTCCCAATTCATTGTTGCTCATCAGTCAACCATGCGTCCTGTTTGAGTGTCAGCCTGTTTTGGTGATCCTTATCTCCTCCCTGGTTTAGTTCCTCCAGGGAATATTGTTTCTTCCGAACTTTTAATTCCATCTGGAGTTTCCTTCCTGAGTTTGACAAGAACCTCTGCTCCTACTCCTCCTTTATTACACCTCGTTCGTTTCCAGTTTGTTGGGAATAACGAGGTGAGCCAGGAGACATGGCAGACTCGCCGGTGAATGTTGCAGTAATGGCGCAGACACCAAGAACTGTTCACCCTAATTCTCTGCTGTCAACATTCATTCATTCCACACCAACAGGAAATACTTCATTGCACTCCTATCGTTGTGGTTTGCACTGTGATTGCGGTTTCTTTTCTTGTGGATTATGAAGTCTATTTAGAACTCGAAAGGATCATAATATTTGGAGGAAGGAATAACTCCTCACCTCAGACATAAGAGCCAGACACATTATTCGGAGAATGTGAGCCCAATCCCACACATGCTACCGAGGAGGCAGAAAGCCTGTTAGCTGGGCCACTCTCAATCTGTCTCCAAATGTCAGACTTTTCAAAGATCAGAAATGGGAAATGAGGAATATGGACAGACCGAGAGTCCGAGAATGTGAAAGAGGGTCAGGTACATTCACAGAGAAAGAAATAACTATGGAGACGCATATTGAGGGAGATACTGAAAGGACCAATTCTCCAATCGACATGGCTGCTGACTGACAGAAACAAATAGGAATTAAAAGGTAACTATTAAGCACAGCCTTTCACCAGCTCCGGGTAATGGAAGGATTCTTACAGCCAACAAAGTCATTTTGAATTTTCAGCATTGGCGGTTGTAAGCTAATGAAAGATTTTGGTAAATATCCTGACTGGGAAAACTGATCATTTTACCAAAAATATAATACAGAAATGTTGAAGTAACCTCGCTCTGCCGATATGAACCATTAACTCTGTTTCTCTCCACTGTCCTACTGAGTTTTTTTTATCAAATCTTGGTTTTGGTTCAGATTTCAAACATCTGCAGTTCTTTGTTTCATGTTATTCTTAACATCGTTTGAGACAAAACCAATGACATGACGGCTTCAGAAAATCGGTCAGAAACAGTGTTAGCAAGATATCTTTGCAGAACACATCGCCCATTCCCTGACCAGGAATCACCCTTTCCCCTTCAGAGAGTGCACCAACTCCTCACCGTGAGATTAAAAGGGAAGGTGACAGAAACTGTCGCATTTATTCTCAATGAAACCACTTATGCATTTCATTTTCGATCTTTTTCGCTGCACATTAGTTTCTCGGTGTCTTTGAGGTTTTTCTTCACACAGTCGGAAAATACCATTCGGCCCATCGTGCAGTAGGGATCATCAGATAGCCATCTGTTCTCGATCCAGTGTCCAGTTTTGGCACGATACCTTGTGTGTTCTGATGTTTTCAACGCAAAATTCAGAAAAGATTATCCCTGTGATCTTAAACGACACAACAATGGGGAGTGAGTTATACACCGTCAGACTGAAGTGAAATCCCGTCGAGCAACCCATTCATATTTTCACCCATAGAGTGAGTCACAGACACACATGACCGGAGGTGGGGGGGGAGGAGGGCAGAGGTTTCGGGATTATACCAGCTCCTTGTGCTTCAGTACAGCTCTCCACCTACTTCAGACTCCACCTACACAACCCCCACCCCTCCCACACACAGGTTTCTCCGACAAAAGGCAGCTTTAGGTGTAACTAAAGCCAGTTTTACAGACAATGAGAGACGTTGCGATGAGCTGGAATTTAAAATGGACAATTGCCTCACATGCAACTTACAAATTTGAAAAAACATTGATCCAAAGTCTGCAGCTCCTCAAAATCTGTCGCACATTGTGGTACAATACTCCCAAATTCGGGACCCACTGATCCAATCCCTGCAGTACATTGCACACAAATCAGGAAGGATTCGAACCACCAAAAGTCAGAGCCATTATCCATGATGTCAGTGTCCCAGCAGCAGCCGGAGGTCCGACAGGGAGTCGATATGAAATGGAAACATGGACATTGGGGGAAACAGTATTCACAAGGTGAACAATCAGTAAAAATAATTATCGTCACTGTTTCCCATCGGATGTCCCACTCCGTGAAGCAATGTCTTTCAATGCCCAAGGAAACATATTTACCCTCAGGTCCCTGCTTCAGGGTCACCTGAGACTCTGATGGAAGTTGCCATCATTTTATTCACAGTCACTCCGCGATTTTTTGATTCACTCCAGTGAAATATCTTTTCATACCTTGCGTCATGGTCTCTTCCAGTCAAGATCCTGAACCAGTCCAGTGAGAAACCTCTGTTGGTTTGAATCCAGGGATGGAGAATCAGACGAGATGAACAGCGCCTTTTATTGGTGGAACCCCTTCAATGCAATCACACGCCTCAAAACGGGTCTCTGCCCGCGTCAACCTCTTCTGTACATTCCTGCATTACACCGACTGACCAACATCAGATTACCACAGCTCCACTTTCTTTACTGTGAAACACAAGGCGATAATATGACGCGAATGCAAAATTGAAGAGAGAAACTTCGTTGCCGAAGGTGGTTATGAAGGACAGGCACAAGGGTGTGTACAATTCAGGTCGCTTTGGATACTGTCAGCATTACCGGGGGCCCGTGCTGAGGAGTCAAAGTTTGTATCGTCCAAACATGGATACAGTTCCCATTCAGTGAATGAAGGTTTAATTCTCTTCATGTGAATTGTCTGAATGAAAACCCATTCCTCGTTCCACACAGAAGACAGACCGGGATCCCTCCAGAATCAGCCCAGTGATTACTTGAACCATGTAGAAGGACAATGACAGCGGACAGATACGATAGTGACCCCTTCAAATCTCCCTCCAATCATCTCACCTTCCTGAGTTGGGAATATGTTGGTGTTCCTTCAGTGTCTCTGGGTGTAAATCCAGGAAATCCTGCGCTTGCAGCATAATGGCTACACCACCGTGTGAAGGAGTTCAATGGTTCACAAAAGCAACTCATCTCCTCCATCTCTGGGATATTTAGGGATGGACAGCGAGTCCTATTCCATTGAGTGATATCATTATCTCAGGAATGCGTTTCTAACAGTGGTAGGTTCCAATCGGACACCTTCAGGAGATCGGTAGTAAGTTGAGAAGTGGAGCAGGGAAGTGAAATTGACGTGAATGACAATGAGGACTGGGAGGCATGAGGCAGGAAGTGAGTCTGGATCTGGTGGTGCAAGGCTCAGTGTCGCTGCTAATGGGTCAGCCTTTACTGCAAACTGTTTACATTGGCTCAAACACCATTCCTGGGCAATTCATGGTAATGACACTGTTCCTCTTCCTGTGAGATTACCACTGTGTGTATTAAAGCCGTCAATACATCCCAAGAGGATGAAAAATGTCCCCTTTGTTCTGTCAGTTTAAACAGATACAAATATCTGTTTGAAGCCAATGTAAGAGAAGATTGCCCTTTTATGTGCCTTTGCATTGAAGAATGTTCAATCGGGAAATGTCTGGTTTTGCAAAAGCGGGGTTTGATTGTAAATCACACTGAGTAATATTGATACAGAAATGTATTTCCGAGTTACTGTGGTCATGTGGTTAAGGAACTGCACATATGGCCGTCCCTTAGTTATTTCAAACCCCTCCTTGGGAGGCAGCTGACCATAGGGTCCAATCCCAGCTGCGCCCACTTGTTGTCTTGAAGGGTCATAGGTTCACCTTTTATTAAGTGTCGTGTTACTGATGAAGGGACTCAGCATCCTGTTTGAGTTCGAGCCTGTTATGGTTTGGCAAACCCACTCCTTTTTCCGGGTTTAGTTCCAGCAGTGCATGTTGTTCTTCCGAACCAATACACCAACCTGGAGTTTCTTGTCGCTGTTTCAAAAGCACTCCTTCTTCTCCTCCACTTTTATTCTCCCTCCTTCATTCCAAGTTTGGTGGGAATAATGAGGTGAGGCAGGAGACACTGCAGAAAGGCCGTGGAATGTTGTGGTTATGGCACAGAAACCACGATTGGATCACCCTCATTCTCTGCTGTCGCCATTCATTCATTTTACAGCATCATTAATGCTTCCATATTCTCCTTTGTTGTAGTTTTTTTTTCTATTGGATAAGGAATGCAACTTTAATTTCGAAAGGGTTACAATATTTTGAGGAAGAAATTGCCCCTTATATCACATCCAAGTGGCAGACGTATTATCCATAGAATGTGAGCCAAGTTTTACAGACTCCTGCCAGGTTCCAGAAAACCTCTCAGCAGCTCCATTCTAAAACTATCCCTGAACGTCAGGCTTTTCATAGAGTAGGAATGGGAAATGAGGGATATTGGCAAATAAAGGGTCAAAGAATATGATAAAGGGTGAGGGAGATACACAGAGATAAAGACAGAAAATTAGGGACTCATCTTGAGGTAGATCCTGAAAGAATCAGATCTCAGGTCGACATGGCTGCTAACTGGGACAAAACAAATAGATTTTGATAACTATCCTCATTCGAGCGATAAAACTGACCACTATCACGGCATTGTGGTCGAGAAATGAAGAACTAATATGGTTCTGTCGTTGTGAATCATTGTCTCTGTTTCTCCCCACAGATATTGTCAGGATTATTCAGTTTGCACGTCAATTCTTGTTTTTGTTTCAGATTTCCAACATCTGCATCTCTTGGTTTTCTGTTCAACTTTAAAACGGTTGGCACAAAACCGATGTTCTGCCAGCTTTGGAAAAGTGGTCAGAAATATTCTTACCACGATGTGTGTACAGAACAAAACACGCATTCCTTGACCGGGAATAGAACCCGTGTCATGGCGGTGAGAGCGCAAAATGCTGGCTACTAGACTCCAAGGGAAGGCAGAAGGCGCCCTTACATTTATTCAGAATGAAAACACATTTGCCTTTTCATTTCTGATCAGTCTTGCTGCAGATTAGGTCCACCTTGCCTTCGAGCTTTCACAGAGTGGGAAGAGACCGTTCGGCCCATCGTACATTGCAGCTCATCAGGCATCCATGTATTCCAGTCCCAGTTTCTAGTTTTGGATCAAAATGTTATGTGTACTGATGTTTCCAGAGCAAATATCAACGCGATTCTCACTGTGAATTTAAACGATACGACGATGGGACTGAGGTTTGACATGGTCACACTGTGTTGTAACCACCTTGAGGAACTGAACCTCATTTTCACCCACAGAGGGAGACACACAGAAACATATCCCGGGAGGAACAGATGTCTCAGGATCATACCAGCTCCTTGTACTTCACTTCCGCTCTCTGCTCCACACAACAGCTTCTCTGACAAAGGCAGCTTTAGGTGGAACACTTGCCAGTTTGACAGGCAATGAGAGATGTGTAGCAGAGCTGGAATTTAAAATGGACAATAGACCTAAATGCAAGTCTTAAATTCGAAACCACACTGATCCAAACCATTCAGATCCTCAGAACCTGACAAAACAGGACCAGCCATACACCTGTATGACATTGAGCTGTAATGGACCCAAAAGCAACATTCCATTTGAATACACACTGATCCAATCCCTGCAGCTCAAAAGAACCTAAGAAAATAGCAACTTACAACATACAATTGGTTGAACTAACACGTTACACTCGAGACATGTAGGATGTAAACCTACAATCGTCTGATTCAAAGTCAGATGTTTGATCTATTGCTTCACTAGCCGGAAGCACACACACACGCTGGACACCTTTCCATATGTGATGTAAACATGGAGATCTGGGAAACAACATTCATAAGGTGATCAACCAGCAAAGATAATCCACTTTGTGTAACACGGCCCGTCAATGGCAAAGCAAATACATTTGTCCTCAGGTACCTGCTTCTGTGTCTCCTGTTCTTCTGCTGGACGTCTCCAGCATTTTATTCACAGTCACTGCGCTATCTTATGATGCACTCCACTGACATGTACTTTCATACTTGGATTTAGTGTCACTTCCAGTCAAGATCCTGAACAAATTCAGCGAGAATCCTCTGGTCATTTCCAACATGGAATTTGGAATCAGACGATTTGAACGAAGGTTTTATTGGGGCCGCCCCATCACCGCAGATCAACGCCTCAAAACGAGCCGCTGTTAGTATCAAACTGTTCTGTACCTTCCTGCAGTAAATCAGGTTAGCACAGCTCTGCTTTCTTCACATTGAAACCAGGGCGGCAATATGAATTGTTTGGAAACTTAGAGAGAGAAACATTGCTGTTGAAGATGATGATGACGTGAAGATCATACACAGAGTCTGGACAGATCAGGTCACAAGTGTTACTGTCAGCTTCAGTAGGGTCACTGGTTCGGAGTCTGAGTTTGTAATGCCCAGACCGGGATACAATTCCCAGTCAGGAAATGAAGATTTATTTCTCTTCTTGTGAGTTATCTTATTGAAAACTAAATCCTGCTTCCTCACAGAACACAGACCCAGACCAACCCAGTGATTGTTTGTGTCGATCGAGAAGGACAATAGCAACAGATACAGGAGAGAACTGTAACCACAAATCACCCATCTGGGACCTCGCCTTTCTGAGTTGGAAATATCTCGCTGCTCCGACAGTGCTTTTGGGTCTAGCTCCTGGAACTCCCTCCCTAACAGTATCATGGCTGTACCTTGAGTTCTTCCAGGGTTCTTTAAAGTAACTCAACATCTCAATCTCTGGAGTAAATAGGGATGGACAGTGATTCCTATCTCACCGAGTTTCGAACAGGGTCATTAGATTCACTATCGCGTGGAAACAGATCCTTCAGCCCATCACTGTCCCTCCAGACAATAACCCACCCAGACCCATTTCCTTCTGGCTAATGCACCAAATATTTTTGGCAATTCAACATGACCAATTCACCCTAAACTAAACATCTTTCAACTGCGGAACGAAGCCCACGCAGTCACGGGGAGAATGTGCAAACTCCATACAGACAGTGGTCGGAGGCTGGAATTGAATCCGAGACCCTAGTGCTGTGAGGCAGCACTGTGAACCACTGATCCACCCTGCGACCCCTACGGTTTCAAGGTGGACACCTGCAAGTGATCGAGAGAAGTGATTCAGTGGAGCGGGGTGATTGAAATAAAATGAAAGGTAAAGCCGACTGGAAGGATTGAATCAGTAAGTGAGAGAGGAGCTGGTGGAGCAAGGCTCAATGTTCGAACTAAAAGATCAGCCTATACTGCCCACTGTTTGTACTGACTCACACAACACTCCTGATCCATTCACCACAATGACCCTGTTCTCTTGGGGTGAGATTCCCTCGGTACATATTAACGCAGTTCATGGGCTCCAGGAGGATGAACACATCCTCTTTATCCTGTCAGTTTAATGAAGATGGAGGGATCAGTTTGAACCCAACGAAAGAAGAGATTAGCTCTTTCTGTGCATTTTCACTGGGGAATGTCCAGCTGTGAACTATTCTTTTCTGTATAAGAGGAGACTGATTTAAATTCTCACCGAACAACTTTCAACCCGAAACAAATGTCCGAGTTACTCTGATGGAATAGTTAATGAACTGCAGATCTGGATTTGAAGAGCAGTGTCTGCGCTGTCTCCGTGGATTAATGAGTTAAAGCGCCTGGTAATAACCAGACCAGGACGGTGTCAAATCCTGGCCTTGCATGTCCTGTATATTGAAGGTTCATTGCTTAACCATCCCGTAAATGCCATTGTGTTGACCCACCATACCGAAAGAGACGGCTCAGAATCCTTCTGGTGTTTGAGCTCAGCCCATTGGGATTTCATGTTCCCACGTCCTACCGCCTCCTGTGGCCCCAGCAGTCAACGCTCTATCTTTCTAATTCCACTTTTATTGTCCCTCCTTCTCACTTTGTTGGGAATAACGAGGTGAGGCAGGAGACACTGCAGATATCCCAGCAATGTTGTGGGAATGGCACACACACTGCAAGATGATACCCCTCCTTTTCTGTTGTCACCATTCATTCGTTCAATTGAAGCAAAGGCTTCACTTCAATCGGATAATTGGGGTGAAATTGTTTTTGTTTGGTGGATTATGAATTCTATTAAGAATTGTAAAAGTTCATCATATTTTGATGAAGAAATGTCACCTTACCACAGGCCTCAGTGACATAGACTCTACCCGGAGAATGTGAGGACAGTTCTACACACTCTACCCTGGGGCGGGGAAAGCCCGTTAGTAGGTCTACTCTCAAACTATCTCCGAATGTCAGACTTTTCAAAGAGCAGAAATGGAAAATAAGGGATATTGATCGACAGAGAGTGGGAGAATGTGGAAGAGAGTGAGGTGGATACACAGAGGAAATGATAGACAAGTAGAGACGCATATTGAGGGAGAGACTGAAAATAGAAACTCTCCATTTAAAATGTGTGCTCACTGACAGAAAGGGGAATAAAAAAGAACAATTGAAGGGCAGCGTTTCACAAGCTCAAGGCAACAGAATCAGCATTACACCCGGAAAGGTCGGTTGACATTCAGAAAGTTGACATTTCTCGGCTAATATAATATTCTGATAAATATGCTGATTTGCGAAGTAAAACTGACAATTACTCTGGCATTAAAACAATAAAATGCATAACTAGTCTAGTTCTGTCGATCTGAAACATTAAACCTATTTCTCTCCACAGATGCTGCCAAGTCTGCCGAATTTCTCTGTCAATTTCCGTTTCTGATTCAGGTTTCCAGTATTCGCAGTGCTTTGTTTAAAGTTACTCTGCATTAAGTATGGGACAACACTTGATCAATTGTCAGCTCCATACTTCATTCCCTACTTCGGGAAGGCTGTCCTCACGATTAATGGGACGAGGAAAACTCCACTTGCTGCAACAGTGAGAAAACTGAATCCTCACCAGGAGGCGAACAGGGAAAGCAAAAAGAAAAGGCACTGTATGTTTTCATCAGGAAACCGCTTTTGTCTTTTCATCTGTGATCATTTTAGCTGCAGATTAGTTTCTCCCTTTCTTCCGATTTTTACAGCGTGAGAAAGATCTTTCGGCCCATCAGCAGTGCTGGTCATTGGACTTCCATCTATTCCTGTCCCAGTTCCCATAAACCTGCGTTTCTGATGTTACCAGGGTGAATCTAAATGGGATTCTCCCTGTGACCTTAAATGACCCAACAATGGGACTGAAGCTGGACATGGTCACATTATGTTGTATCAACGCCGAGGAACTCAACCTCATATTAACCCACAGATGGAAACAAACAGAGGGCTCAGGATTAGTCCCGTTCCATATGCTTCCCATCCGCCAGTTTCTCCGACCAGCTCACCGCAGCTGGTCAAAGAGGTCTGCAGCACAGAAAATGCCCTTCGGCCCATCAAGTCTGCACCAGTCGAAGACAGACCCCTGACTGCTTCCATCTCGTTTTCCAACGGTTGGCTCGGAGCTCCGACAAAGTTGGGATGGAATTGTTCAATTCATAGTGTCTCAACTTTCTCTGGGGATTTCTGCATGTTGTATCCTGAAAGGCAGAGGGTTGCAGATTGCCCCCATTCCCAACCTGTCTGAAATGTCTTTTTTCCCTTCTCCTGTGTTTTGTATGTGAAAGATGAAGACAGGGTGTAATCTCCCTTTTTATTTGTTGACATTACTGAATCGTAACCGGGAGGATTCCAGGCTGTGGGGGTAAAGCCCAATGAATTTCAAGTCCATTGCCTCAAACACGCATCGACGATTACAGAACCACACTGTCCTCTTCATTTTCCTGGTGTCTCTCATTGTGGAGCTGAGGAAGAGTGAATCATTATCCGGTTGGTTTGAATCCAATCACTTCACAGTTTGGAAAAGCGTTAAATGTTGGTGCATGGTGGGTCTGGTTGTATCATCCTGACAGATGGAATGGACATTCATTTAAAACCAAGAACAATAATTGCAAGAGAAACTCAGCAGATCTTACAGCATCGATGCAGAGAAAATCAGAGACAACATTTCAGAACTTCATCAGAACTCGGTAATCTCCCACAGGTCCTGCCAAACCCGTTAGATTCGACAGCAGCTTCTGTTTTTGCTTCAGATTCCAAGAATCCACAGTTCTTTACATGAACCATTAAAGCAATGCAGAAACTTCTTTGTGGATCCTCATACGAAAGGGTTCCGTTTGGAGAACATTTTCCTGACCCCACTCGACACACGAAACTGTGCAGCATCCAAAACAGATGCAGCAAGAACAACCATCGTTGTCGCCCTGGGGGCTCTTGAACCAGGAACCTTTCATTTAACAGTCGAATGCGCTGAAACTTCTAACCTCACACCTTACACGATCCTCTAAAGCAGGCTGTGACTGACTTACCACTTCAGTCTGCCCTTCCCAGAACGCCAACTGTCCTCTATCAGTTTTACTTTGCCAGAATATAGACTGAGACATTCATTATGGCGACATGGGAACAGTCTGATCCCACCCACTACAGACACACCCATGTCACTGGGAACCAGCTCTCCTCCAACCGGGACCATCTCCCTTCGAGCCTCCCAGTGTCTTGTGTGGTCCCGAGTTATTTCATTGATCTAGAATCCAGATGAGATTTGTATTCCTCATGTACAGGAACGAGAATTCTTTCAATGTATCCGATCAGTTCATGTGGTGTCCTCTTAAAGAAGGGGAAGGTGTCTTGGCTGTTTCTGCTCAGCCCGACAGTTCACCCTTCTTCATTCTCCTCTGATTCCATTTCCCAAAGAGTTCCCGAAGATTCACAAAGCTGGAAACTGTATTATACGCGTTGTGCCTTTAACAGTTGTGCACCTGCCAACTGACAATATTTTCCCAAAATGTCTTCACAATCCTCTGTCTTACACCATGTCCAGGGATGAGAAATCCCGTTTTATGGAGAGATTCCCGAGGCTGGTGAGTTTCTCTTTGGAGTAAAGATGGTTAACTGGCAATTTCCTGTGGCTGTTTATAATGATGGGAGTGGGAACCGTGGGCCTGGGCACTTTGACGGGCAGGACCAAGTGTTACCACTGACCAGAGGCAGTGAACAGAGGGACTGGGATTAAAGGAATCTAATAAAAAGCAGCACTTCTGGGCAGTACATTCACAGAACACTGCAGGAGCTCGATGGGTCTAGCAGTATCTGTGAACAGAGAAACAGAAATAACGGTTGGAGTGTGGTATATTTCTGATTAAGAACTCGAGCAGCCTATGTCTAATCAAATAACTGGCCTGGTCGGCTGACAGGGGATTTCTGAAGTCTGAGTGAGAATGTGCCCGACAGGAAGTTGTTCAAGATGAAGTTGACAGGATTCGACCCTGCATGGGGAAACATCAATGGATTACTAACCCATCGCCTTAATCACTCTGCCCCGAATACACTTGAGTGCAAAGGGCTTAATATTTCTTCTAGAATGGAGAGTTGTAACCTGAAACACCAGTATTTGACTTGTCCTATCCGCAGCATGACCCCAGTATTCACTGTCACCCTCTCTTGGTTCAGAACGCAGGAGGATGCTGGGAGATCAAGTTAAATGACACCCACATTGATGAGAGGTAAAGGGGATGGGAAGGATCCATTTTCATGTGCAGAGAGCTTCATAAACACAGCAGTGCACCGAGTGTCCTTGTGTTTGACTAGCACTTACACCGCCAGCTGAATCACAGCCATTGAAGTGCTCTTGAAGAAGACTCTCCATTGGCAAATCTAATGTGAAAAATCAGCTCTAATTGGTTAATCAGGTGTCAAAATATGAAATGTTTTCAAATACTCCCAGCTGGCAGTAGAGAGTGTAGATCTACCTTCAGGGGTTCATTCTGCTCTGATTTACACCCAGGATAATGTGGGACTAGAGGGCCTCATCACAGCGGAAGGGGTCAAACATTGAAGACTCTGATGGGGAGGATATTCTCTCTGTGAGAGGGGAGCAAATCAGTGGAATTCTTTCCAACAGAGGGCCCTCAAGGCTAGGTATTTTCACGGCTGAGATAGACAGACATTTAGTCAATTCGCATAAAAGGGCCAGGGAGATAAGGCTGAGAAGGGGAGTTGAGGATTAAACAAATCAGCCCGTGATCTCATTGAAAACCCGCCGATTTGATCGGCGAAAATGCTTCCAACTGCTCTCATATCTTTGCTGTCAGTTGGAAGATGCTAAGCTCCACTGTAAACGAAGGAAAGCACAAAGTTAGGAAGAGATGACTGCAGACACACGGAGTCACAATTATTTATTGAAAGGAAAATCAAACTGTCAATTTGCCAGATTTCTTTGCTAACGTGGGAGGTAGAGTTGACCAAGGGAGCTGTTGATTTGAGTGTTCTTAGATATGAAACAAATAAAGGTCAGTGACATTTGTTTTCTGGCAAAATACATGGCCTTTTCTGATGTTCACAATGAAAGAGGTGGTTTCCAAGAAAAGACAGAGACTAAGTCACCTGTAAAGTAATCGATGGCCAAGATATGACTCGCGATGTTCCATAGGACAGATGTGATTTATTGATTATTGTTCTCCAAACTCCTTCACAATGGAACCGGGAGTGGGAGCGGGGAAACTAAACCCAACCATGATTATTGCCATCTTTTATCACTCACACACTATTTATTTCTTGTACATTTTATTTCACATTGTGGTTACTGCGAGTGGGCTTGTAAACTGCATCTGCTGGTGAGTTCTTTCCTCACTGTTCCTAATCTCTTCCCAAACACATTCTGCATCCTTATCTCCTGAATGAAGGTAATCTCAAACCATTGTACAAGTTTCACTAAAACCTCGGCATTTCACACGCCTCTGTATGTCATCTCCCAATATTAATTGATACTTTACTGTGTTGCAATTGTGCATAATTTGAGAAAAACAAAATAGAGACTGGTGGACCTGGGTTTCTAACACACGTTATTGCACCTGAACCGCAGATAACTGCACACAATCCGATCATGGAAACACACACCGAACCATCAGGCAACACAGATAAGCTCAGCACAAGAGGACATGTCAGGAACAGCGCCAGAAACACAACAGAAATATTTCTCTGCGCTGCTATGTTGGATGTATTTCTCAATGAGCAATCGAGAGTGACATGTGTTCCATCAGGAGTGACGTCACACCCGGAAGTAACCAGTGTCACAGACGGTCATGTGATCCAAGTACCAAGCCCCGGAATCCGAGACACTCAGTGCCCTGTGGATAGCTCCAAGGAACAGCCGTCCGTGGAGTTTATGGGTTAGTTGAACTTTATGAATGCAGCTCGCTAGTTGTCGGCCTGTTTCTCCGATATAGTGTTTCATGCAGTCGCTGCGTGGAATCTACACAACCAGGTTTGTACATGATGGGTATTGGCTGTTGTGTTCTGGGGAGTTTTGTCTGAGTGAGGCTGTCGGTTTATGTGTCTGTTGTAACCCAGTGTGTTCAGAGGAGTCTGACTGTCAGTTCCCAGCAATTTATTTTAATAACGGGGAGTATCCTTTTCAAATTGTCTGGTGACATATCCTCGTTGGGAATTTCGTGTGTGCCAGATATCTGGGAATGAAATCGTGGGGATATCCATTCTTGGCAAAGAAATTGTGTGACAGTCCCGAATTGTCACGACCCGCTGTCCCGAGTAGCAATCCGTCCAGACGGCAAGGTTTGGTGAGAACAGCACAATAGTAACAGGACAGGGCAAACAGAAGGCAGCCAGAGAATTTCTAGAAGCAGGGCACTCATCCGCGGATTCCATCAAGAAACAGATTCATCTGGACCCAGTCTGTAACCCCAAAAACCGGAAGCAGCGGGAATGAAACCAAATCAATTCCAACTGCCCCAGGACAGCAGCGCTTCACAACAGACTCTGCAGCCCTGAGGATGGCACCCAGAAATGTGAGGAAAATGCTGCAAACCATCTTCCCAGTTTCGCCAAACATTCCAACACCAACTCCAGGAGGCACACGGCCTCCACATCTTTCTGCTCCAAAACGCTCCGGTTTTCTACAGCAGAGTATTGTACCCTGAATCCCCGCGAACAAGGTGAGGATGGCAACCCTTACACGGCCAGGAACGGCAGTGAGAGTGAGGGCAACAGCTGCCATTGTCGTATGGACAGCCACAAACACTCCCTTTGAAAAGGACTTTGTCCATATGAAAGTCTGTACAGCAGTATAACCCGGGGCCCAAACAGACTGCGCTGGGGATTCATATTCCAGACAATTTACGGTGGGCACCGTTTTCCCTGAAAGTGAGTGGGGATTGATATTTCACTGCTGACGTGAAACCAGATCCTACACTGAATCTGCTCGCCGGTTTTTGTTGCTGTGGTGAAACGGTGGGCAATCATGGTGTGAAACGTTGTTCTAGCTCTCTGGTTTCCTTCATTCCTGTCCTGGTCAGGGAGGCTGGGGATTGGTCCTCTCCATCAGATGGAGGGACCAGTGCATTGTTGACCCAATTTAATCAAGAATGGAATTGGTCATCTTCACTTCTCATGGTTCATTGTTGTTCTGTTTTGTTGGATGTTACTTGAGCACTTTCTGGGACTTGACAATGCATTAAAGCTCCAGTATGTTTGGAAGCACGGTTTGGAATTGTCTCGCTGCCATTTGTGTGAGCAGTACATGACATAGACGAATCGCACTCCCTCAAAGTCAGCATGTCAGTGTGTCTGGGAATGGGTCCGCCTTTTCTGTTTTGCTTCTGTTCCACGCTAAGAGCTGTCAGTTTTTGGATTCGCTGGAGTGCTGAGCGGGTAACACAATTTGTGTGGTATTTTTCTTCTGGCCAAACTCCACCCTCCAGGAAAAATCGCCAAACGCGCTGAGTAACAAACAGCACGCGTTTTTTCTTTTATCAAATGGCCTATTCAAGCTGGTGTCAGCTTCTGGAGCGTCTCAGATTTGCCAAACACGGAAACAGACCCTGCTATCTAACTTGCCACTGCTAAACAGATAACCGAAATTAATCTAACCAGTATTTGCCAAAATTTGTCCCTTATCTCTCCGAACCCTTTCAGATGCCTTTGAAATGTTGTGAGGGCACCAGTCTCTGCCCCTAAATATGGCAATTCATTCTGGACACACGGAAATGTCTGTGTGCAAAACAAGTGTCCCTCACAAACCCTTTAAATGTTACTGTTATCATATTAAACCAATGTTATCTCGCTTTGAACTCATGTGCCTTGTGAAAAATTACTCCCTGACTCTTTTCTCTGTCCGTCTGCCTCATGACTTTATAAAATTCTGTAAGCCCGTTCCTCAGCCCTGAAGCTCCAGGGAAAACTGTCGAAGCCAATTCTGCTTCGTGCTATTGTCCAAACAGTGCAAACCTTGCAAACCCTTTCAAATACTTTCCAAATTGCACCACGTTCGTTCCTGAATGCGCGATCTGTTAGTGCCTGAAGTGAAGCGATGCTGAAACACGAGTAATGAGAATTTTGATAGTTTGCCTCAGTACTGTAGCGTGGCCGAGTGGTCTAAGGCGCTGGATTTAAGTTCCAGTCTTTATCGAGTCGTGGGTTCACTCGCACCTTCACTCTCACTGCCGTTCCTGGCCGTGTAAGGGTTGCCATCCTCACCTTGTTCCCGGGGATTCAGGGTACAATACTCTGCTGCAGAAAACCGGAGTGTTTTGAAGCAGAAAGATGTGGAGTCCGTGTGCCTCCTGGAGTTGGTGTTGGAATGTTTGGCGCAACTGGGAAGATGGTTTGCAGCATTTTCCTCACATTTCTGGGTGCCATCCTCAGGGCTGCAGAGTCTGTTGTGAAGCGCTACTGTCCTGGGGCAGTTGGAATTGATTTGGTTTCATTCCCGCTGCTTCCGGTTTTTGGGGTTACAGACTGGGTCCAGATGAATCTGTTTATTGATGGAAACCGCGGATGAGTGCCCTGCTTCTTGAAATTCTCTGGCTGCCTTCTGTTTGCCCTGTCCTGTTACTATTGTGCTGTTCTCACCAAACCTTGCCGTCTGGACGGATTGCTACTCGGGACAGCGGGTCGTGACAATTCGGGACTGCCCCACAATTTCTTTGCCAAGAATGGATATCCCCACGATTTCATTCCCAGATATCTGGCACACACGAAATTCCCAACGAGGATTTGTCACCAGACAATTTGAAATGCATACTCCCCTTTATTAAAATAAATTGCTGGGAACTGACAGTCAGACTCCTCTGAACACACTGGGTTTCAACAGACACATAAACCGACAGCCTCACTCAGACAAAACTCCCCAGAACACAACACCCAATACCCATCATGTACCAACCTGGTTGTGTAGATTCCACGCAGCGACTGCATGAAACACTATATCGGAGAAACAGGCCGACAACTATTGAGCTGCATTCATAAAGTTCAACTAACCCATAAACTCCACGGACGGCTGTTCCTTGGAGCTATCCACAGGGAGCTGAGTGTCTCGGATTCCGGGACTTGGTACTTGGATCACATGACCGTCTGTGACACTGGTTACTTCCGGGTGTGACGTCACTCCTGATGGAACACATTTCACTCCCGATTGCTCATTGTGAAATATATCCACCATAGCAGGGCAGAGAAATATTTCTGTTGTGTTTCTGGTGCTGTTCCTGACATGTCCTCTAGTGCTGAGCTTATTCTGTGTTGTCTGATGGATCGGTGTGTGTTTCCGTGATCGTATTGTGGGCAGTCATCTGCGGTTTCGCTGCAATAACGTGCTAGGAAACCCATGTTGACCTGTTTCTACTTTGTATTTTTAATCTTATTATGAACAATTGCAACACAGTAAAGTACCAGTTAATATTGGGAGATAAGATACAGAGGCGTGTGAAATGCAGAGCTTTTAGTGACACTAGTACAATGGTTACAGATAACCTTCATTCAGGAGATAAGGATGCAGAATGTGTTTGGGAAGAGATTAGGAACAGTGAGGAACGAACTCTCCAGCAGATGCAGTTTACAAGCCCACTCGCAGTAACCACAATGTGAAATAAAACGTACAAGAAATAAATAGTGTGTGAGAGATAAAAGATGGCAATAATTATGGTTGGGTTTAATTTCCCCGCTACCACTCCCGGTTCCATTGTAAAGGAGTTTGGAGAACAATAATCAATAAATCACATCTGTCCTATGGAACATCGCGAGTCATATCTTGGTCTTCGATTACTTTACAGGTGACTTAGTCTCTGTCTTTTCTTGGAAACCATCTCTTTCATTGTGAACATCAGGAAAGGCCATTTCTTTTGTCAGAAAAAAATGTCACTCACCTTTGTTTGTTTCTTGTCCAAGAACACTCAGATCAATAGCTCCCTTGATCAGCTCTGCTGGTCATGTTATAAAGAAACCTGGCAAATTTCCAAAAATGTTACTCCTTCCAAGCAATAATTTTGACACAGTTTCACTGCAATCATCTCTTCCTAACTTTCTGCTTTTCTTATTTTATACTGTTGTCTCGCATTTTCCAAGTAACAGCAAAGATATGAGAGCAGATGGAAGCAATTTAGCCGATCACGTGGGCGACAGGTTTCAATGAGATCCCGGCTAATTTGTTAATCCTCAACACCCCCATTTCAGCCTGATCACCGTAGCATTTGATTGTGAATTAACTAAATGTTTGTCTATCTCAGTCTTGAATATAGCTAGCCTTCACAGCCCTTTACGTGTAGAATTCCATCGTTTTGCTCCCCTCTGAATGAACGAATATCCTTCTCATCAGAGTCTGCAATTTGTGATCCCTTCCGCTGTTAGAAACCCCCCTGTTCCCACATTGTCCCAGACGTAAATCAGAGCAGAATAACTCCCTGAGAATAGGTCTGCACTGTCCAGTGCCAGCTGTGTGCATTCGAAACATTTTCCGATTTTGACCTCTGATTAAACAAATCGACCAGATTTGCACTTTGGTTTGCAAATGGTGAATCTTTTCAAAAGCACGTCACTGACCGTAATCCAGCTCGCGGGGAAAGCGCTCGACAATTACAAGGACATTTTTCTTTCTCGATCCACTGCTGTGTTTATGAATCTCTCTGCACATGAAAATGGATCCTTCCCATCCCCTTTACCTCTCATCAATGTGGGTGTCATTCAACTTGATCTCCCAGCATCCTCCTCCATTCTGAACCAAGAGAGGGTGACAGTGAATACTGGGGTCATTGCTGCGGACAGGACAAGACAAATACTAGTGTTTCAGGTTACAACTCTCCATTCTAGAAGAAATATTAAGCCTCTTGCACGCAAGAGTATTCGTGGCAGAGTGAGTAAGGCGATGGGTTCATAATCCATTGATGTTTCCCCATGCAGGGTTGAATCCTGCCCACTACATCTTGAACAACTTCCTGTAGGGTATATTCTCGCTCAAACTTCAGCAAGACAGGCTAATCATTTGATAAGACATGGGCTGCTCGAGTTCTCAAACAGAAATATATACCACACTCAAACCGTTATTTCTGTTTCTCTTTTCACAGATACTGCTAGACCCATCGAGCTTCTGCTGTATTCTTTGAATGTGCTGAGACACCTGGAAAATGAAGAGGACAGTGTTGTTCTGTGGTCGTCAATGCGTGTTTAAGGCAATGGACTTGAAATTCATTTGGCTTTACCCTCAGATTTGATGGCCCGAAGGGCATTTTCTGTGCTGCAGACCTCTTTGACCAGCTGCGGTGAGCTGGTCGGAGAAACTGGCGGATGTGAAGCATATGGAACGGGACTAATCCTGAGCCCTCTGTTTGTTTCCATCTGTGGGTAAATATGAGGTGGAGTTCCTCGGCGGTGATACAACATAATGTGACCATGTCCAACTTCAGTCCCATTGTTGGGTCATTTAATATCACAGGGAGAATCCCATTTAGATTCACCCTGGTAACATCAGAAACGCAGGTTTATGGGAACTGGGACTAGAATAGATGGAAATCTAATGACCCGCACTGCAGATGGGCCGAAAGGTCTTTTTCACGCTGTAAAAATCGGAAGAAAGGGAGAAACTAATCTGCAGCTAAAATGATCACAGATGAAAAGACAAAAGCGGTTTCATGATGAAAACACACAGTGCCTTTTCTTTTTGCTTTCCCTGTTCGCCTCCTGGTGAGGATTCAGTTTTCACACTGTTGCAGCAAGTGGAGTTTTCCTCGTACCATTAATCGTGGGGTCAGCCTTCCCGAAGCAGGGAATGAAGTATGGAGCTGACAATTGATCAAGTGTTGTCCCATACTTAATACAGAGTAACTTTAAACAAAGCACTGCGAATGCTGGAATTCGGAATCAGAAACGGAAATTGAGAGAGAAACTCGTCAGACTTGGCAGCATCTGTGGAGAGAAACAGGTTTAATGTTTCAGATCGACAGAACCAGACTAGTTATGCATTTTATTGTTTTAATGCTAGAGTAATTGTCAGTTTTACTGAGCAAATCAACATATTTATCAGAATATTATATTAGCCGAGAAATGTCAACTTTCTGAATTTCAATCGACCTTTCCGGGTGTAATGCTGATTCTGTTGCCTTGAGCTGGTGAAACGCTGGCCTTCAATTGTTCTTTTTTATTCCCCTTTCTGTCAGTGAGCACCCATTTTAAATGGAGAGTTTCTATTTTCAGGCTCTCCCTCAATATGCGTCTCTACTCGTCTATCATTTCCTCTGTGTATCCGCCTCACTCTCTTCCACATGCCCCCACTCTCTGTCTATCAATATCCCTTATTTACCATTTCTGCTCTTTGAAAAGTCTGACATTCGGAGATAGTTTGAGAGTAGACCTACTCAGCACAATTGCCAAAAGTGTTTGGTGCATTAGCCAAAAGGAATTGGGTCTGTGTGGGTTACCCTCTGGAGGGACAACGTTGGGCCGAAGGGCCTGTTTCCACGCGATAGGGAATCTAACCACCCTGTTCGAAACTCATTCGTGGTGTATGACGCCATTCAATGGGATAGGAATCACTGTCCACCCCTATCAAGAGATTGAGATGTTGAGTTACTTTACAGAACCCTGGAAGATCTCAAGGTACAGCCATGGTACTGTTAGGGAGGGTGTTCCAGGATCTAGACCCAAAAGCACTGTAGGAGCAGTGAGATATTTCCAACTCAGAAAGGCGAGGTCCCAGATGGGTGATTTGTGGTTCCAGTTCTCTCTTGAATCTGTTGCTGTTGTCCTTCTAGATAGATGCAAACAATCACTGGGTTGGACTGGGTCTGTGTTCTGTGAGGAAGCAGCAGTTTGTTTTCAATAAGATAACTCACAAGAAGAGAAATAAATCTTCATTTCCTGAGTGGGAATTGTATCCCAGTCTGGGCATTACAAACTCAGACTCCGAACCAGTGACCCTACTGAAGCTTTCAATAACACATGTGACCTGATCTGTCCAGACTCAGTGTATGATCTTCACGTCATCATCTTCTTCAGCAGCAATGTTTCTCTCTCTAAGTTTCCAAACAATTCATATTGCCGCCCTGGTTTCAATGTGAAGAAAGCGGAGCTGTGCTAACCTGATTTACTGCAGGAAGGTACAGAACAGTTTGATACTAACAGCGGCTCGTTTTGAGGCGTTGATCTGCGGTGATGGGGGGGCCCCAATAAAACCTTCGTTCAAATCGTCTGATTCCAAATTCCATGTTGGAAATGACCAGAGGTTTCTCGCTGAATTTGTTCAGGATCGTGACTGGAAGTGACACTAAATCCAAGTATGAAAGTACATTTCAGTGGAGTACATCATAAGATAGCGCAGTGACTGTGAATAAAATGCTGGAGACGTCCAGCAGAAGAACAGGCGACACAGAAGCAGGTACCTGAGGACAAATGTATTTGCTTTGCTATTGAAAGGCCCTGTTACACAAAGTGGATTATCTTTGCTGGTTGATCACTTTATGAACGTTGTTTCCCAGATCTCCATTTTTACATCACATATGGAAAGGTGTCCAGCGTGTGCGTGTGCATCCTGCTAGTGAAGCAATAGATAAAACATCTGACTTTGAATCAGACGATTGTAGGTTTACATCCTACATGTCTCGAGTGCAATGTGTTAGTTCAGCCAATTGCATGTTGTCAGTTGCTATTTCCTTCGGTTCTTTCGAGCTGCAGGGATAGGATCAGTGTGTATTCAAATGGAATGTTGCTTTTGGGTCCATTACAGCTCAATGTCAGACAGGTGTATGGCTGGTCCTGTTTTGTCAGGTTCTGAGGATCTGAATGGTTTGGATCAGTGTGGTTTCGAATTTAAAACTTACATTTCGGTCTATTGTCCATTTTAAATTCCAGCTCTGCTACACATCTCTCATTGCCTGTCAAACTGGCGAGTGTTCCACCTAAAGCTGCCTTTGTCAGAGAAGCTGTTGTGTGGAGCAGAGAGCGGAAGTGAAGCACAAGGAGCTGGTGTGATCCTGAGACATCTGTTCCTCCCGGGATATGTTTCTGTGTTTCTCCCTCTGTGGGTGAAAATGAGGTTCAGTTCCTCAAGGTGGTTACAACACAGTGTGACCATGTCAAACCTCAGTCCCATTGTCGTGTCGTTTAAATTCACAGTGAGAATCGCGTTGATATTTGCTCTGGAAACACCAGGACACATAACATTTTGATCCAAAACTAGAAACTGGGACTGGAATACATGGATGACTGATGAGCAACAATGTACGATGGGCCGAACGGTCTCTTCCCACTCTGTGAAGACTCGAAGACAAGGAGGACCGAATCTGCAGCAAGACTGATCAGAAATGAAAAGGCAAAAGGGTTTTTTCATTCTGAATAAATGTAAGAGCGCCTTCTGCCTTCCCTTGGAGTCTATTAGCCAGCATTTGGCGGTCTCGCCTCCGTGACACGGGTTCTATTCCCGGCCAAGGAATGCGGGCTTTGTTCTGCACACACATCGTGGTAAGAATATTTCTGACCACTTTTCCAAAGCTGGCAGGACATCGGTTTTGTGCCAATCGTTTGAAAGTTGAACAGAAAACCAAGAGATGCAGATGTTGGAAATCTGAACCAAAAACAAGAATTGCCGTGCAAACTGAATAGTCCTGGCAACATCTGTGGGGAGAAACAGAGACAATAATTCACAACGACAGAACCAGATTAGTGCTTCATTTCTAGACCACAATGCCGGGATAATGGTCAGTTTTATCGGTCGAATGAGGATCGTTATCGAAATCCTTTTTTTTTGGCAGTTAACAGCCATGTCAACCCGAGTTCTGATTCTTTCAGTGTCTCCCTCAAGATGGGTCTCTCATTTTCTGTCTTTATCTCTGTGTATCTACCTCACCCTTTATCATATTCTTTGACCCTTTATTTGCCAATATCCCTCATTTCCCATTCCTACACTATGAAAAACCTGACGTTCAGGGATAGTTTGAGAATGGAGCTGCTGAGAGGTTTTCTGGAACCTGGCAGGAGACTGTAAAACTTGGCTCACATTCTACGGATAATACGTCTGCCACTTGGATGTGATATAAGGAGCCAGTGCTTCCTCAAAATATTGTAATCCTTTCGAAATTAAAGTTGCATTCCTTATCCGATAGAAAAAAACGACACCGTGGAAACATTAATGATGCTGTAAAATGAATGAATGGCGACAGCAGAGAATGAGGGTGATCCACTCGTGGTTTCTGTGCCATAATCACAACATCCCACGGCCTTTCTGCAGTGTCTCCTGCCTCACCTCGTTATTCCCACCAAACTTGGAATGAAGGAGAGAGAATAAAAGTGGAGGAGAAGAAGGAGTGCTTTTGGAACAGCAGCAAGAAACTCCAGGATGGTGTTTTGGTTAGGAAGGACAACATGCACTGCTGGAACTAAACAAGGAAAAAGGAGTGGGTTTGTCAAACCATAACAGGCTCGAACTCTAACAGGATGCTGAGTCCCTTCATCAGTAACACGACACTTAATAAAAGGTGAACCTACGAGCCTTCAATACAACAAGCGGGCGCAGCTGGGATTGGACCCTATGGTCAGCTGCTTCCCAAGGAGGGGTTTGAAATAACTAAGCGACGGCCATATGTGCAGTTCCTTAACCACATGACCACAATAACTCGGAAATACATTTCTGTATCAATATTACTCAGTGTGATTTACAATCAAACCCCGCTTTTGCAAAACCAGACATTTCACGATTGAACATTCTTGAATGCAAAGGCACATAAAAGGGCAATCTTCTCTTACATTGGCTTCAAACAGATTTTTTTCATCTGTTTAACCTGACAGGACAAAGGGGACATTTTTCATTCTCTTGGGACGTATTGACGGATTTAATACACACAGTGGTAATCTCACATGAAGAGGAACAGTGTCATTGCCATGAATTGCCCAGGAATGGTGTGTGAGCCAATGTAAACAGTTTGCAGTAAAGGCTGACCCATTAGCAGCGACACTGAGCCTTGCACCACCAGATCCAGACTCACTTCCTGCCTCATGCCTCCCAGTCCTCATTGTCATTCACGTCAATTTCACTTCCCTGCTCCACTTCCCAACTTACTACCGACCTCCTGCAGGTGTCCGATTGGAACCTACCACTGTTAGAAACGTATTCATGGGATAATGAAATCACTCAATGGAATAGGACTCGCTGTCCATCCCTAAATCCCCCAGAGATGGAGGAGATGAGTTGCTTTTGTGAACCATTGAACTCCTTCACACGGAGGTACAGCCATTATGCTGCAAGCGCGGGATTTCCTGGATTTACCCCCAGAGACACTGAAGGAACACCAACATATTCCCAACTCAGGAAGGTGAGATGATTGGAGGGAGTGAAGGGGTCACTATCGTATCTGTCCGCTGTCATTGTCCTTCTACATGGTTCAAGTAATCACTGGGCTGATTCTGGAGGGATCCCGGTCTGTCTTCTGTGTGGGACGGGGAATGGATTTTCATTCAGACAATTCACATGAAGAGAATTAAACCTTCATTCTCTGAATGGGAACTGTATCCATGTCTGGACGAATCAAACTTTGACTCCGCAGCACGGGCCCCCGGTAATGCTGACAGTATCCAAAGCGACCTGAATTGTACACACCCTTGTGCCTGTCCCTCCCTTCATAACCACCTTCGACAACAAAGTTTCTCTCTTCAATTTTACAAACGCTTCATATTATCGCCTTGGGTTTCAAAGTAAAGAAAGCGGAGCTGTGGGAATCTGATGTTGGTCAGTCGGTGTAATGCAGGAATGTCCAGAACAGGTTGACGGGGGCAGAGACCCGTTTTGAGGCGTGAGGTTGCAGTGAAGGGGTTCCACCAATAAAAGGCACTGTTCATCTCGTATGATTCTCCATCCCAGGATTCAAATCAACAGAGGTTCTCACTGGACTGGTTCAGGATCTTGACTGGAAGAGGCCATGACGGAAGGTATGAAAAGATATTTCACTGGAGTGAATCAAAACATCGCGGAGTGACTGTGAATAAAATGATGGCAACTTCCATCAGAGGCGCAGGCGACCCTGAAGCAGGGACCTGAGGGTAAATATGTTTCCTTGGGCATTGAAAGACATTGCTTCACGGAGTGGGACATCCGATGGGAAACAGTGACGATAATTTTTTTTTACTGATTGTTCACCTTGTGAATACTGTTTTCCCCAATGTCCATGTTTCCATTTCATATCAACTCCCTGTCGGACCTCCGGCTGACATTGGGCCAGTGACATCATGGATAATGGCTCTGACTTTTGTTTGTTTGAATCCTTCCTGATTTGTGTGCAATGTACTGAAGGGATTGGATCAGTGGGTCTCGAATTTTGGAGAATTGTACCTCAATGTGTGACAGATTTTGAGGAGCTGCAGACATTGGGTCAGTGTATTTTCAAATTTGAAAGTTGCATGTGAGGCAATTGTCCATTTTAAATTCCAGTTCATCGCAACGTCTCTCAATGTCTGTAAAACTGGCTTCAGTTTCACCAAAGGCTGCCTTTTGTCGGAGAAATTTGTGTGTGTGTGTGTGTGTGTGTGTGTGTGTGTGTGTGTCTGTTGGGGGGGGGGATGTGTCTGAAGTAGGTGGAGAGCTGTACTGAAGCACAAGGAGCTGGTATAATCCCGAAACCTCTGCCCTCCTCCTCCCGCCACCCCCCCCCCCCCACCACCACCCCCCCCACCCCCATCACCTCCGGGCATGTTTGTCTGTGACTCACTCTATGGGTGAAAATGTAAATGGGTTGCTCAAGAGGATTTCACTTCAGTATGACTCCCATTGTTGTCTCGTTTAAGATCACAGGGATAATCTTTACTGAATTTTGCGTTGAAAACATCAGAACACACCAAGTATCGTGTCAAAGCTGGACACTGGATCGAAAACACATGGATATCTGATGAGCCATACTGCACGATGGGCCGAATGGTATTTTCCAATTGTGTTAATAAAAACCTCGAACACAACGAGAAATTAATGTGCAGCGAAAATGATCCAAAATGAAATGTATAAATGGTTTCATTGAGAATAAATGCGACAGTTTCTGTCACCTTCCCTTTTAATCTCACGGTTAGGAGTTGGTGCACTCTTTGAGGGGGAAAGGGGGATTCCTGGTCAGGGAATGGGTGATGTGTTCTGCAAAGATATCTTGCTAACAATATTTCTGACCGATTTTCTGAAGCCGTCAGGTCATTGGTTTTGTCTCAAGCGTTTTTAAGAATAACATGAAACAAAGAACTGCAGATGTTTGAAATCTGAACCAAAACCAAGATTTGATAGAAAAACTCAGTAGGACAGTGGAGAGAAACAGAGTTAATGGTTCATATCGGCAGAGCGAGGTTACTTTGACATTTCTGTATTATATTTTTGGTAAAATGATCAGTTTTCCCCGTCAGAATATTTACCAAAATCTTTCATTAACTGACAACCGTCAATGTTGAAAATTCAAAATGACTTTGTTGTCTGTTAGAATCCTTCCGTTACGCGGAGCTGGTGAAAGGCTGTGCTTAATAGTTCCCTTTTTATTCCTATTTGTTTCTGTCAGTCAGCAGCCATGTCGATTGGAGAATTGGTTCTTTCAGTATCTCCCTCAATATGCGTCTCCATCTTTCTTTCTTTCTCTGTGAATGTCCCTGACCCTCTTTCACATTCTCGGACTCTCGGTCTGCCCCATATTCCTCGTTTCCCATTTCTGATCTTTGAAAAGTCTGACATTCGGAGACAGATTGAGAGTGGACCAGCTAACAGGCTTTCTGCCTCCTCGGTAGCATGTGTGGGATTGGGCTCACATTCTCCGAATAATGTGTCTGGCTCTTATGCCTGACGTGAGAGGTGATTCCTTCCTCCAAATATTATGATCCTTTCGAGTTCTAAATAGGCTTCATAATCCACAAGAAAAGAAACCGCAATCACAGTGCAAACCATAACGACAGGAGAGCAATGAAGTATTTCCTGTTGGTGTGGAATGAATGAATGTTGACAGGAGAGAATTAGGGTGAACAGCTCTTGGTGTCTGCGCCATTACTGCAACATTCAACGGCGAGTCTGCCATGTCTCCTGGCTCACCTCGTTATTCCCAACAAACTGGAAATGAACGAGGCGGAATAAAGGAGGAGGAGAAGCAGAAGTTCTTGTCAAACACAGGAAGGAAACTCCAGATTGAATTAATAGTTCGGAAGAAACAATATCCACTGGAGGGACTAAACCAGGGAACAAATCAGGATCACCAAAACAGGCTGACACTCAAACAAGACGCATGGTTGACTGATGAGCAACACTGACTTGGGAGATTTTGAAACAACCATGCATTTGGTAAAATACACAGGCACCACTACGATGTGAAATCTTGGTGGGCTGTTTATGATGTGGGAAAGTTAACAAACTGAGCCACGGCACCACACCACAAGTGGTTTTCTCATCCCAGTTCCTTCACCAATTGATAACAGGAACGCGGAATTGTGTTTTCTGTATTAATGTTGCTCACTGAGAATTGCATTCAGCCCCCACTTTTGCAAAGACAGTTTATGGCTGAACGTTCTGCATGAAATTGTACAGAAAAAGACAATCTCCTCTTCCATTTGCTTCAAACTGATATGTTCAACTGTTTAAACTGACAGGACAAAGAGAATTTATTCATCCTCTCGGGGCCCATTAACTCTGTTAATATACACAGGGAACCTTACAAAAAGAGGAACAGGGTCATTGTGCTAAACTGACCTGAACAGGGTGTGAGTTAGTGTAAACAATATGTGGTAAAGATTTGGAGGTGCCGGTGTTGGACTGGGGTGGACAAAATTAAATAATCACACAACATCAGGTTAAAGTCCAACAGGTTTATTTGATAGTACTAGCTTTTGTAGCGCTGTTCCTTCATGGAGCATAACATCATACGACACAGAATTCATAGTAAAGGATTACAGAGTGATGCCACTGAAATGACATATTTAAAAGTAAAAATGCACTGTCTTTTCAGTTTGTATACTTTTAGAAATATCATGTTAGATTTTGGAAACCATATGTAAAAATAGCTAAATTCTCAGGTAAATCTTTAACAATAGGTGCCCCCTCAGCTCAGATTCAGCCTTGAAGGTGTGAGGTTGAAATCTGCCTGTGTCCCAATGTTCTGTCTCGGCAGAAGCTGGGGGTACCCTGCCTCATGGCTTTCAAGATGTATTTGACATCGGCAGTGAGGTTCCCACATCGGGTCCCATTGCCTAATATGATGGGACATCCTGGTGTGTTGGCTCTGTGTACCTTCGGAAGGCAGGAGAAGTCGCCTCTATGAGAAGTACATGGTATGAGGTTGATGGAACTCTGAAAGAGTGCATTTCAGAGCTTAGATCAGAGTGGTGCTGGAAAAGCACAGCAGGTCGGGCAGTATCCGAGGAGCAGGAAAATCGATGTTTTGGGCAAATGTCATTCATTTGGATTTTGGAGGTGCCCAGCACAGAAACAGACCCTCCATTCCAGCTGGTCCCTGCTGACCAGATAACCGAAATTAATCTAGATATATTTGCAACATTTGTACCTTACCCCTCCAAACCCTCCCTGTCGACATCCCATCCAGATACCATTTAAATACAAACATATAGATGTACTGCATGGAAACAGACCCATTTTTTGATTGCACCAAATAAAGGAGCAGGAGCAGCTACACAGCTTCCTCCTGTATAATAGAAAATAAAGGAGCTGGAGCAGCTGCACGGCTTCCTCCTGTATAATAGAAAATAAAGGAGCTGGAGCAGCGTCTCTGCTTCCTCCTGTATTATAGAAAATAAAGGAGCTGGAGCAGCGTCTCTGCTTCCTCCTGTATTATAGAAAATAAAGGAGCTGGAGCAGCGTCACTGCTTCCTCCTGTATTATAGAAAATAAAGGAGCTGGAGCAGCGTCACTGCTTCCTCCTGTATTATAGAAAATAAAGGAGCTGGAGCAGCGTCACTGCTTCCTCCTGTATTATAGAAAATAAAGGAGCTGGAGCAGCGTCACTGCTTCCTCCTGTATTATAGAAAATAAAGGACCTGGAGCAGCGTCACTGCTTCCTCCTGTATTATAGAAAATAAAGGAGCTGGAGCAGCGTCTCTATTTCCTCCTGCATTAGAGAAAATATGTTGGCACTCTGACCAATGTTCTGATGGAATGGCACTCTGCACTGATTCTCCCATTTAGTGTTTCCATCAAATCTCCCTTTTACTCTTAAACTTGTATTAATTCCTTCATTCAATGATGCCCGACCCCGATTCGTCCATTTAAGGGTGCGCTACCCTAATTCTCCCATTTCCTGTTGCCATACACCCATTCTGTAATTGAGCTCCACTGTGCACCAGGTCTTCCATTCAGTATTTCCCTGCAACAATTCTCCCATTTCGTAGTCTGCTGCCAGAATTCTCTAATCTTGGCAATCCCTGCATCATATCTCCAAATTCCCAAACTGCAAATATCCCCCCATTCAGTGGTGAACTGCACCAACTCCCCCATTTTGTGGTACACTGTATTGAATCTGGACCACAAATCCTTTGCAACATTTATCCTATTTACTGATTCACTGCCCGTGTTCTCCCATTTGCTCCAACTCTCGAAGTTATCAGCACCCTGCACCAGGTCTTTCTTTTCCTGATACCCCACATCAATTCTCCAATTCAGTGTTGCTGAGCAACATTTTGCCCAATTTCTGATGTCCTGAACAAATTCTCCATCCAGTTTTGCCTTACACCAATCCTCATCCTGAATGATGCTCTCGCCCAATTTAGGGGTGCGCTACTCTAAATCTCCCTACCCCAATTCTCCCATTTAGTGCAACACAGCATAACTTACCCATTTAGTGCTGAACTGCACTAATTCACCCTTTATCTGATTGCCCTGTTGCAAATTCTCACATTTCGATCGGCTCTTCTACACCTTTTACATTTAGTAGTTTCTTTCAATGATTCTCCATTTTAGTGGAGAGCTGCGAGAATTCTTAAATTTCGGCGTGGACAGGTTGGATTGAAGGTTCTGTTTCTGTGCTGTACATCTCGAAGGCTGTAATTAATGCTCCGCTTCCCTGCACCAATTCTCCCATTTTTCGATCCTGCACTAATTCGGGAATTTCACCAACTCTCCCAGTGAAGTTATCCTGCCCCAGTCCTCACACTTAGAATGTAATGGCACCTGCATAAATTCGCCAATTATTGTTGCCCTGTATCAATTCCTTCCATTTAGTTGTTCCCTGATACACATCTGCCACGTACGGATGTCTTGTTTTTTTTTCCATTTAGTGATGCACTGAACTGAATCTCCAATTTACCGATGCTGCAACGTTTCTTCTTTTTATTGAATCCCTGACCCCTATTCCCCAATTTAGACATGCTCTGCTCCAATTTTCCAATATATTGACACTCTCACCAATTTTCTAATGTAATGGCACTGTGCACCAGATCTCCCATTTATTGTTTCCCACCAAATCTCCCATTTATTCATATCCCTGTACTAATTCTTCCATTTACTGATGCCCGAGCCCGATTCTACCATTTAAGGGTGCGCTACTCTCATTCTCCAATTTACTGTTGCAATGCACCAATTCTCTAATTTAGCTCCACTGTGCACCAGGTCTCTCATTTCCTGATGTCTCGCATCAAGTCTCCAATTCTTTGTTGCCGAGCACCATTTCCCCCAATTGCTGACGTCCTGAACAAGTTCTCCAATTCAGTTTTGCCTTTCACCAATCCTCATACTGACTGATGCCCTCGTCCAATTTAGTGGTGCCCTACTCTCATTCCCACATGAAGTATTGTCATGTCCCAATTCTCCCATTTAGTGCTACACTGCACCAATTCTCCCATTCACTGCGAAACTGAAACTCTCCCATTCGGTTCTAACTGCACTAATTTGACAAATTCTCTTATTTCGATAAGCCCTTGCCCAATCCTTCCATTTAGTATTTCCTTGGAATGATCCTCCAATTTCGTGGAGTGCTTCCAGAATTCTAAGACTGAGTCATAGACAAGTTGGAGTGAAGTGTCTGTTTCCATTTTGTACATCTCTATGATTGTATGACTCTATTTATGACTCCGCTGATCTGCACCATTTCTCCCATTTACCAATCCTGCACCAAACCTGAAACTGCACCAATTCTCCCTTTGAGTATTATCCTGCCCAATATAAAGGCACCGGCATAAATTCTCCAATTAATGTTGCCCTGCCTCAATTCCTTCCATTTAATTGTTCCCTGAAACACTTCTTCCACATACGGGTGACCTGCTGAATTGTTTTCATTTAGTGATGCACTGAACTCACTCTCCAATTTATCGAACCTTGCAACATTTATTTTTATTGATTCCCTGGCCCCAATTCCCCAATCAGGAATAGGTTCTTGTTGTACTTTTGAAACTGGTATCCTAATTTAAAACTTGTATGTTGGGGCAGTAGAATTACCCTTTGTGTAGAGAACTGGCTCGAAGGTAGAAGACAGAGGGTGGTGGGGGAGGGTTGCTTTTCAGGCTGGAGGCCTGTGACCAGCGGTGTGCCACAAGGATCAGTGCTGGGTCCACTGTTGTTTTGTCATTTATATAAATGATTTAGATGTGGCCATAGGACGAATGGTCAGTAAGTTTGCAAATGACAGTAAAATTAGAAGCGTAAAGGACAGTGAAGATGGTTACCTCAGAGGACAACGGGATTTGATCAGATGGGCCAATGGGCCGAGGAGTGGCAGATGGAGATTAATTTGGATAAATGTGAGGTGTTGCACTTTGGAAAGGCAAAAGAGAGCAGGACTTATTCACTGACTTATTCACAAGGTGCTGGGCTGTTGCTAAACAAAGAGACCTGGAGTGCAGCTTCATAGATCGTTGAAGGTGGACTAACATTTCGATAGGATAGTGAAGAAAGCGTTTGTCATTTTTGTCTTTATTGCTCAGTTAATTGTGTAAAGGAGTTGGGAGGTCATGTTGCGGTATTGATTCGGCCACTTTTGGTATACAATGTGCAATTCTGGACTCCCTCATATAAGAAGGGTGTTGTGAAACTTGAAAGGGTTCAGAAAAGATTTACAAGGATGTTGCCAAGATTGGCGAGTTTGTGCTGGAGGTTAAGACTGTATAGGTTGAGGCTATTATCCCTGGAGCGTCAGTAGCTGAGGGGTAACCTTATAAAGGTGCAAAAAATCATGAAGGACCCTCAATAGGGTAAAAAGACAAGGTGATTTCCCTGTGGTGTGGGAGTCCAGAAGCAGATGGCATATGTTAAAGTTGAGAAGGGAAACATAAAAGGGACCTAAGGGGAACATTTTTCATGCAGAGGGCACTGTGTGCATGAGCTGCCAGAGGAAGTAGTGGAGGCTGGTACAATTACAACATTTAAAAGGTATCTGGGTGGGTGTAGGAATTAAAAAGGGTTCAGAGGAACGTGGGCCAAATTCTGACAAATAGGATGAGATTGACATCGGATATCAGTTCAGCATGGATGTGTTGGACTGAATGATTTGTTTCTGAGCTTATATTGCTCTGAGTGGGTTGAGCTCCGGATTGTAGATTTATGAAGCAGAAAATAAAGTATGGTACAGAGTTAGTTCGAGAAATCCTGCTGATCTCATCAGCTTTATCCTGTTTCCCTGATCCTTCTCCTTCAATCAATGCATTTTTCCGATCCTCATTCAGAATTCCTGGAGCTCTGTAACTGGCCTGGAACAATGTGTGGAAAGTCCTATTGCAGTCCACACGAGGTACCTTCCCCACTGCCCTGCTCCCACATCCTGCAATGCTGCAGACTGAGCAGACAACCCGAAGCACAATGATGAGCTCCTTCTGGCCCACGGCCCTCCTTCTCACTGAATGAAGACAATCACCAGAAGCAGAATCCAGCTCTTGTTTGAGCCTTGAATACCTGACTCTGTCTCACTGAGTGAAGATTGGACTCAGAAACAGAAATGAAATCAACTTCCTATCTGCATTGTGTCACTCCTTAAGATCTCTGTGTGTCTGAGTTCAGGTCATTTGATTGGAGACTGTGGATAGTGGGTCCCCAGTGAAATGGAAAGAATGGAGGAGGAGCTCACTGAGGGACATCTCTCAAAGTGAGAGTCAGAAAGATGGTATCCTGCATTGGAAGTGTTCAAGGGGAATTGATGGCTCAGAATAATGCCATACTGATGTTTGTAAAACTTAGGAACTCTGACTGTTTTGTGGCTGGAGTTTATTTTATCCTTGTGTCGATTTGACACATTAACCCTCCCTCCCCACCACTACAGAAGCTGTTGGAACTGTTCAGTGTTTCCAGCGGCTTCTGTAATTATTTCAGGTTCCTGACGGGAGCAGTCTCTCACTTTTCGAACAAAACAAACCCATCCTTGTGCTGTACCCAATATTTCAATAAGAAATGGGAAGCAGCAGAGGGGAAAGCTTCCGAGATGGCGAGCAATGCTGCCCGGTTCCACACTGCAATTCCCAGGAACCATCGCCAGGAAAAGCAAGGAGCAATCTGAGAGATCCGTTTTACCACAGAATGAAAGATTTATCCCAGTGCCTTTCCTTTAAAAGGCTGTTTACAAACCACAACACTGCAATGGTCGGGAATCAAACCCGGGTCAACTGCTTGGAAGGCAGCTCTGCTCCCCACTATCCCACCATCCCCCTGCTCCCAGCTCCCTCCCCATTCCCAAACACACTTAACAAGGCCGTGATCATCACCAACTGGATTGGGGCTGAAATCCAAACATACACATCCTCTGTATCTAACCCAGTGATGGAGCGATCCTGATTTAGTTTGATGTGAACAGGATGGGGGAAGTGGGAGATTTAATCAGTACCTAACGCCGAGCTCAAAATGGCCTGGGAATTTGAAATGCTGCAGTGTAGAGGGAGATTTACTCTGTATCTGACCCCATTCTCTACCTGCCCTGGGGATTTAAATGGAGACAGTTTAATGGGAGCTTTACGTTGTCTGGAACCCTGTGCTCCCTCTGCCCTGGGAGTGTTTGCTGGGAACACTGTCTAACCTCTGTGATATTGATCCTATGAAGATTGATGGGAGACAGTGTAAATGGAATTGTCAGGGTCCAATTCCTTCACGTGGATGAGACAAGGTGAGAAAAAATGACACCAGTGGGACTGAAGGGTCAGTAACAGAATGAAGACCCCATTGGCTCAGAGAGAGGAGACAGGAGAGAGGGGAATGAGGGTTTCAGACTGGAGGGAGCTACAGGCACATACAAGTTGGGAACTGTTTTCAGTAAAAGGTAATTGATTCCAGGTCACTGCAGAGTGTAAGAATCTGATGCCTTTCCCTCACTATCCTCCTCCAATCCCTGGGAAGATCTGCTCCCACACCATGTTCCATCCTAACTGCTGACTGTGTTAGATACATGAATACATTGGGGATGGACGGGAGTGTTTTTAACCCTGGGATCTTGCTGTGTAACTTGCCTTCAAAATGCTCTCGCTTCCCCTTTCAACTCATCTTTTCTCTCTTTTATCCCGAGGAACTTTGGAAAGCTGCAACGTGAAGATCCAAAATGTTCGAGTCCAGGAAAGAACAACCTCCAGAGGGGGAGCAGGGGCCTAAGGCCTGAGGCGTGGTCGACAGGCTGCACCCCGTGTGGGCCCACGTGAGTTGTGTGTTTATTTACCCCGAGGTTTAATCTCCTCTGGGGGACCCTGGGTTTTAGGGGCCTCTGGGTAACTGGCTCCTGTTGGATTGTGGCCCTGTCATTTTTAAAACAGATTTGAAGCCTGGCGTTAAAGAATGCCAGGATCTGAGAGGCAGGACTCCCCGAGGGGGAAATTAAAACCCAAATGATCTGACCCTCTCTAAAGACTTCTCATAAAGTCAGAGTGATGTGGGTTGTAGAGAGGGCAGGATGAGAAAATTCAACAGTGAGAGAAAGAGAGTGAGAGAAACGTTTAAAAAATTGAGAGAGAGCAGAGGAAACAGAAGGGGAGAGAGAGGGAGAGGCATTTTGAGATTGTGAAGTTGCTGCAATGTTTGATTCTGGGGTGACAGGAAATAATTAAACTGAAGCAGCATCACAGAGGGGGAAAATTGTCAGAGTAATTAGCTGCTGCATTGGTGCATGTGGGATCTTGCTGTGCACTAGCTCCCCCAATACTACCGTTGCAGGCAGTGAGTGTTTTAATCAGCTAACCCCTCATTTCAAAGTTTTTCCAAGGCTTTAGCATAAAAATGCAGCTCATTGCCTGATATATTTGTGTTTGAATGTTGCTGAGAGATTGTCTGTGTCACTGAGAGAGGAAAACCTGGGATCTTGCTGTGCAATCATTCTATAATGATTTTCCTCCTTTCAACGAATGCTGTCTCTTTCCTCCCACGGGCCACTTGAAGATTCAAAGAGAGAAACTTTAGCATCAGGAGACCTTTGAACAACAGCTTTCTCCAGATGGGACACGGTCCTGAGGCCTGAGGCCTGGTCGATAGGCTGCACTGTGTGGGCGGGATTCTGTGTTTAATTACCTCAAGGATTAATCTCCTTTTGGGGACCGTGGGTTTTAGGGGCCTCTGGTTAATTGGCTCCTGTCGGATTGGGGCCCTGTTGGTTATAAAACTGGTTTGAAACCTGGGGTTAAAATGAACAGGGCCCTGGGATTTGACACCAACACATCAATCCCCAGTGAGTGTCTGACAGACAGGGCTCCCTCAAAGAGGGAATTAAAACCATAAATGAGAAACTCTACCCAAAAACTTGTTCTAATATCAGAGTAATACTACTTGTGGGATCTTGCTGTGTCTCAAACCACTTACAGAGTGGCCTACATTGCAAGAAGGGTGACCAAATGTGATAATCCCATAAATAAGACCCAGGTTGGCCCAATCCCTGAGTATCTGGGAGGGGATCTCTCTCTCTCTCTCTCTCTCTCTCTCTGTCCCCTCTCTCACACCCTCTCCAGCTTCTTTTGTTGATATTTTAAGCAAATAAAACCGTCCCACACACAGCAATGTGACTCGTGGGTATTTGAAGTGGGAGAGAAGGAAATATTTTGCAGCACAAGGTGATTGTTTTTGAGACAAAGGGGTAAAAAAAAGAAGAGCAGACAAAGACAGGGAATATGTGTGGGAAGGAGGGAGCGATAGAGGGATAAGATGTGTCTTTGTAGCTGGTCTGGGAAAGGGAGACAGGATCTGGGAGAGGGGGAGAGAACGGGGCTCTCCAATATCCCATCATCGCCCAGCTCCAATCACTTCCTTCTAGAAAGTACCATCCACAAAATTAAATCCTGGGATGGAGGGGGTGATTTAAAAAAAAACAGGAGTCTCAAAGATATCCACAGTCTCTTGTTGGACAGAAAGTGGGATTGGAGCACATTCTGGAGCAGGAAGGGAGTACCCTGTGGGATCTCCCTGTGCGTCAATGGCCCACAGCATTGCTGGCACAGAGACTGCTGGGAAACTGTTTATCAAAGGGAATATTGTCAAATATAAATGTTGCAATCTTTTAAAAGGTAAGATAAAGATTACCATGTACAAGGTTAAATCAGAGAAAGGGAAAAAGGTTAGAAATGGAGAAGGGGAGGATGGAGAGAGAGAGAGAGAGAGAGAGAGTGCGTAGAGAAGAAACAATGTGGGAACTGGTTTTAATTTGTCAAACAGCAGGATCTCTGTCATCCTGAGGCCAGAATTGAACCCTTAACCAGCATCAGTGAAACACACAATCTGTCTGTGGTCCCACTGCTACTTGTGGGATCTTGCTGTGTCTGAAGGGTCAGTAACAAAATGAATATGCCATTGGCTCAGAGACAGGAGACAGGATAGAGGGTAATGAGGGTTTCAGATTGGAGGGAGCTACAGGCACATAAAAGTTGGGAACTGTTTTCAGTAAAAGGTAATTGATCCCAGGTCACTGCAGAGTGTAAGAATCTGATGCTATTCCCTCACTATCCTCCTCCAATCCCTGGGATGATCTGCTCCCACACCACGTTTCACTGTTGACTGTGTTCGATATTTTGATACATTGGGGATGGGCGGGGGTGATTTTAAACCTGGGATTTTAAGCTTGCCTTCAAAATGCTCTCGCTCCCCCTTTCACATGATCTTTTCTCTCTTTTATCCCGAGGAACCTTTGTTTGGAAAGCTGCAAAGTGAAGATCCAGGAAAGAACAACCTCCAGAGGGGGAGCACGGGCCTGAGGCCTGAGGCCTAGTCGACAGGCTGCACCCCGTGGGGACCCACAGTGAGTTGTGTGTTTATTTACCCCGAGGTTTAATCTCCTCTGGGGTGTACCCTGTGTTTTAGGGGCCTCTGGGTAACTGGTTCCTGTCGGATTGCGGCCCTGTCATTTTTAAAACAGATTTGAAGCCTGGGGTTAAAGTAACTGGGGACTTGCGATTTAATACAAATATATGAATCCGCAGAAAATGTCTGACAGTCCAGACTCCCCAAGAAGGGAATTAAAACCTTAAATGAGAAACTCTCCCCAAAGACTTGTTCTAATGTCAGAGTAATGTGGGATGTGTCCAGGCCTGGGTGATCAAATGTGATAATCACATAAATAAGACACAGGTTGGCCAGTTCAATTCAATTCTCTGAGTATCTGGGAGGGGATCTCTCTGTCTGTCCATATGTCTCTCTCTCTCTCTCTCTCTCTCTGTCCCCTCTCTCACACCCTCTCCAGCTTGTTTTGATGATATTTTAAACAAATAAAACCGTCCCACACACAGCAATGTGACTCGTGGGTATTTGAAGTGGGGAAGGTGGAAATATTTTGCAGCACAAGGTGATTGTGTTTGAGACAAAGAGGTAAAAGAACACAAGATACAGACAGAGAGAGAGTGTGGGAAGGAGGGAGGGATAGAGGGATAAGATGGAGGGGGGAAGGAGCAGGGAAGGTGAGGGGGAGGGAGGGGGGAAGGAGGGGAAGGAGGGGGAGGAGGGAGGGTGGAAAGGAGGGGGAAGGGGTGTAATGCGAGGTGGGGAAGGAGAGAGGGGGCAAGGAGAGGTTGGAAGGAGGGGAGAAGGAGAGAGGGTGTGAGGAGAGGGGGGAAGGAAAGGGGAAGGAGAGGGGATGAAAGTAGAGATGGAGTAAGGTGAGGGGAAGCAGAGGGGGGAAGGAGAGGGAGGGAAAGGGGGGGGAAGGAGAGGGGGGAAGGAGAGTGGGGGAAGGGGGCGGTCAGAGAGAGGGTGAAAGTAGAGATGGGGTAAGGAGAGGGGGAAGAAGAGATGGGAAGGGGGGAAGGAGAGAGAGGGGTTTGAGAGTCGGGAGAAGGAGAGCAGGGGAAGGAGAGGGGGAAGAAGAGGGGGAATGGGGCAAAGGTGAGTAGGGGAAAGGGGGGAAGTAGAGGGAGAAGGAGGGGGAAGGAGAGGGGCAAGGAGACGGAGGCAGAGAGTGGAGAGGAGAGATGTCAGAAGGAGTTGGGGAAGGAGAGAGGGGAATGGAGTGGGAAGGGAGGGAGGGGATGTTGGGGGGGAAGGAGAGAGGGGGAAAGAGTGAGGGAAAGAGTGTGGTAAGGAGAGAGGGAAGGGTGGAAGGAGAGGGGGGAAGGGCAAATGGACAGGGAGTGAAAGAGAGGGGGAGGAGGATTGTCAGAAGGAGATAGAGTGAAGGGGGGGCGAAGGAGAGGGCGAAACGTAGATGTGGGGAAGGAGAGGGCGGAAGGAGAGAGGGGGGACGTAGAGAGTGGGGAAGGACAAAGGGGTGGAAGGAGTGAGGGGGGAAGGATTGGGGTTGGAAGGAGAGAGGGGAGAAGGAGAGGTGGGTAAGGAGAGGGGGGAAGGAAGGGGGAAGGAGAGAGGGGAGAAGGAGAGAGGGAATGGAAGTGGGAAGGAGGGAGGGAAGAAGGAAAGAGGGGAGAAGGAGAGGGGGGGAGAGGGGGAAGAGAAGTGGGTAAAGGAGAGGAGGGGAAGGAAGGGAGAAGGAGAGAGGGGAGAAGGAGAGAGGGGAAGGAAGAGGGAAGGAGAGAGGGGAGAGGAGACAGGGGACAAGGGAAGAGGTGAGAAGGAGAGGGGGAAGGTGAGAAGGGAGAAAGAGAAAGGGGAAGGAAGGGTGAAGGAGAGAAGGGGAAAGAGAGACGGGGTAAGGAGAGAGGGGAAGGAAGGGGGATGGAGATAGGGGAGGAGAAGGGAAGGAGATGTGGAGAAGGAGAGAGGGAAGTAGAAGGAGCAAGGAAGGGGTGAAGGAGAAATTGGTGAAGGAGAAGGGGGAAGGAAGGGGGAAGAAGAGAGTGGTGAAGGAGAGGAGGGAAGGAGAGAGGGGAAAAGGAGACAAGGGGGAAGGAGCGAGGGGTAGGAAGGGGGACAGAGAGAGGATAAGGAATGGGGAAAAGAGAGAGGGGGGAAGGAAGAGGGAAGGAGAGGGGGAAGGAGAGATGGGGAGGAGAGAGAGGGGAAAGAATGGGGAAGGATCGAGGGGAGATGGAGAGAGGGGAAGGAAGGGGCGAGGTGAGAAGAGGGGAAAGGAGAGAGGAGGGAAGAAGAGAGAGGAAGGAAGGGGGAAGGAGAGGGGAGGGTGGGGGAAGGAGATGGGGAGAAGGAGAGAGGGGAGAAAGGGGGGAGGGAAGGGGGAGGAGAGAGGGGAGAAAGAGAGAGGGGAAGGAAGGGGGAGGGTAGAGAGGAGAAGGAGGGAGCGGAAGGAAGGGAGAAGGAGAGAGGGGAGAAGGAGAGAGGGGAAGGAAGGGGGAAGGAGAGAGGGGAGAAGGAGAGGGGGGAGAAGGAGAGGGGGAAGGAGAGAGGGAAGAAGGAGAAGGGGGGAAGGAGAGGGGCGAAGGAAGGGGGAAGGAGAGAGGGTAGAAGGAGAGAGAAGGGAAGGTTGGGGGAGGGGAGGGGGAGAAGGAGAGAGGCGGGAAGAAGGAGAAAGGAAGGGCGGAAGGAGAGATGGGAGAAGGAGAAGGGGGAAGGAAGGGGGAAGGAGAGAGGCGAGGAGGAAGAGGGAAGGAGAGGGGAGAAGGAGAGGGCGAGAAGGAGAGAGGAGGGAAGAAGGAGAAAGGAAGGGCGGAAGGAGAGATGGGAGAAGGAGAAGGGGGAAGGAGAGATGGGAGAAGGAGAAGGGGGAAGGAGAGAAGGGAGAAGGAGAGAGGAGAGAAGGAGAGGGGTGAAGGAAGGGGGAAGGAGAGAGAGAGGAGATGGTGATGGGGGAAGGAGAGGGGGAGAAGGAGAGAGGGGAGAAAGATAGGGGAGAAGGAAGGGGGGAGGAGAGAGGGGAAGGAAGGGAGGAGGAGAGGGGTGAGAAGGAGAGAGGGGAAGGAAGGGGGGAGGGTAGAGTGGAGAAGGAGAGAGCGGAAGGAAGGGGGAAGGAGAGGGGGGAGAAGGAGGGGGGGAAGGAAGGGGAAAGGGGAGAGGGTAGAAGGAGAGAGATGGGAAGGTAGGGGGAGGGGAGGGGGAGAAGGAGAGAGAGGCGGGAAGAAGGAGAAAGGAAGGGCGGAAGGAGATATGGGAGAAGGAGAAGGGGGAAGGAGAGATGGGAGAAGGAGAAGGGGGAAGGAGAGAATGGAGAAGGAAAAGGGGGCAGGAAGGAGGAAGGAGAGAGGGGAGAAGGAGAGAGGAGAGAAGGAGAGAGGTGAAGGAAGGGGGAAGGAGCGAGGGGAGATGGTGATGGGAGAAGGAGAGGGGGAACGAGAGAGGGGAGAAGAAGGGGGGAAGGAGAGAGGGGGGAAGGAAGAGGGAAGGAGAGAGGGGAAGGAAGTGGGAAGGAGAGAGGGGAAGGAAGGTGGAAGGAGAGAGGGGAGAAGAAGAGATGGGGAAGAAGAGAGGGGAGAAGGAGAGGGGAGAAGGAGAGAGGGGTGAAGGAGAGGGGGGTAGGAAGGAAAGAGAGAGGGGAGAAGGAAGGGGGAAGGAGAGGGAGGGAAGGAAGGGGGAAGGAGAGGGGTGAAAGGAAGGGGGAAGGAGAAGGGGGGAAGAAGGGTGAAGAAGGGAGAGGAGAAGGAGATGGGGAAAGAGAGATGGGTTAAGGAGAGAGGGGAAAGAGAGAGGGGGGAAGAACTGGGGAAGGAGAGAGGGGAGAAAGAGAGGGGGAAGAAGGGGGAGAAGGAGAAGGAGGAAGGAAGGGGGAAGGA